>NC_134476.1:66117742-66223742 GCF_964194025.1 Convolutriloba macropyga
TTGGGTTGCACTGACTGTTGGCTCACTGGTAACAATGGTGGCATTTTCAGTCCCTGGTCCTTCCCATATATACGGCGGTCGTCGTCCTTTAACATAAACCTCGGATGCCAGCTTCTTGTGCTCTCTCGCCCTCTCAATTGATGCTCTTCCCAAATACATCATTCTTTGTGGTGTACTATTGTGAGTGATAAACTCATATTGTCCCGGTCTCAGAGCTAGCTTTTCTTCATCACTGTATCCTCGAGGCCAAGCGCGGTTGTTAAGTGTTGTCGTAACACACGCTTTTTCATAGATAAAAATAAAAGCTGTGTTCCTGTGCTCGTAACGAATAATTCGTTCGACTTGAGTTTCAGGATCTGTCTCGAAGCTGGGAACTTTGGATTGCCTTTTAGGGCGTTTGTCTTGTTTGGAGTTCTCCATAAATCTTAAAGACAATCGAGAAATTACTACAAAAATTCTTCAGATCATTAAGGGATAAAGCGTTTGTTATTAAATACATAACTTGCTTTGTTTTGGTTTACTGTTTCTCTCCTCAATTGAGTTAAAAAGAGTACAATTAGCAGTTCAAAGTTAACTAAAAACAACAAATTTATATCGAGTAAAACGGTGAAAATTTCCACAATAATGATATACGCTATAACTAACAACACTTATATAAGATCTCTGCAATTGGAGACTACAAAATGAGATAAGTGCCTGATAAAATAACAAACTGCAGTACATGTATAGTTTAAAACAAGCAACTCAGATCTGATTAAGAGCAATTTACTTTCCAGCATTTTTCTTCACATATTTGGCTTTCTTCAACTCCTTTGCTTGCTCGCTGTATTTTCCTTTGCCCTCTATCCGCTGTTTCGCATTCAGTCCAGCCTTGTTTGCTGCTTTTTTTGCCTGTTCTTTAGCATTGGGAAAGGATGAACTCGGAAATTTCCTCTCAATTGATCCTAAAAAATTATTCATGTTCATTACAAATTTTTACCCAGAGAGCAACCTTGAGCGCAGAAGAAACATTGATACGCAAAATTAAACAAGTTTCAAGTGATTGTGAAAAATAGTACAAACTCACGGAAGAACTTGAGCATTGAATCTTTCGTGGCACATTTACGTCCATCAGTCAAGCTCTTTGACGGCAAAATCATTTCATAAGACAAACCGTCAATGCCCCAAATCCACTTTCGTAGCGCTAAACCGTAGTCAGTGGGTTTATGTCCGCTGTAAATGAGGTCTAAATTTTTTCCATTTAGACCAAATTGCACGGGGGGCTTTTTCTCAACAAGTCGAAGTATTAAGGCCTCTTCAAGATCTTTGTCTTCCGCTACATCATCGGCCTCCCTGTCCTCTTCTTCTTGAGCTTGTTGTCCATCTCCACTATTTTCGACACTATCAATGCCCGCCAGTGCATGGGTTACCTATGAAAAATATTCACATTGGTTGCCAATAAATAAAAAACGAAAGCAAATTAGAAATACGAACAAACGAATTGAATTTTCGTTTGAGGCTCATCAAATCATCCGCTGCCTGACTAGTAGAGCCTTGCAGAAGGGTGACCATGTCGTGCATCCTCTTCTCGTTCAATAGCAGCATCTTCGCAATTCCCTTGTGTTCTTCACAGCACTAAACCATAATAAAAATGAGCAAACAATAAGTTACAATAAATGTTTTATTTTTCATTTTTAAAAAATTTAATCTATTTTCCGGAAGTTTAAACATACGAGACAGTGGTTCCCTGGACAGCTTTTGAAGACGATTGCACAACAGAGGAATTTTTCTTTGATGCAGTTGAGGCCGTTTCGTCTACTTCTGTTAATTGTGGCCTGCGATCTGGTTCAGGAACATTGATTTGTTTTTTCAGTTCCTCAAGATCTTTAGAGAAATCGTCTGCTCCTTGCTTCAAAATCAGCTAAGACCGCAACCTTCCATCCTTTAGGAGCATGGTTTGGGTGCCTTCCGTTCTCTTGACTTTGTCAACATAGCTCAAGCTTCCCCACATTTTAGAGTTGATATCAATAATTTGAGCGTCGTCTTTCTCGAGACTCATAATCAACCAATTGAAGCCGGACATTTTCACAACCTGAAAAAGATAAAGTCTTGAATGTAAGGAAAAATATTGATGAATGGAAACATTCACGTAATTGAGAAACGTTTTAGGCTAAGGGGACGAAAAGCCGGTTAGGAAAATGATTAAAAACCGCAACAAACATTATACAACGTAAGAGTATTTCAGAGTTTAAACATTAACAAAAAAGCCTCAAGTTTGATCTTTCGATGTCTGAACAACTGTTTCAATCAATCAGCTACAACTAATCTAACTCCATTTTTTCAGATGCCATTCGGAACCTCAATTAAGTCTTCTGAGTGTACCAATACCGTAGTGTCAAAGCTATCATTGGTCAGGTCTACCAATTCAATTTTGGCTTTCTCGAGTTCTTCAACTCTCTTGCTCAGCTCCTCAACCTTCTTTTTGAGATGTTCAATTTCTTTCCGCAATGTATCCTCATTTCCATGATTAGATTCGCTAATAATGGCCGTAGACAATCTTCGCTTTTTGCAAAAAACACCTTTTTCATTTGCATGAATTTCTGTTTGGTGCATTACAACAACTGAAAACAATAAACCTGTTTACAAGCTGAACATTTGCTCGTACATACATAGAGAATACCTCACACCAAATTTGGTTCGAATTGGACAACTCAATGACCTGATCAAAATCAACTTTACTTAAAATTCGTTATAAATACACCTAATTTCAAAATTACTTATTTGAAATAATAGCAAATTTCCGTATGAAAAACTAAATTTTTTCCGAGGCAAGCTATAGCAAAAATTCTTTTTGTTTAAGACTCTACATACACTGGGGATACTCCATGCCGAGTTTGGTTCGATTTGAACAACTCCTTGATCCAACGAAATAGACCAATTTTTAAAATTCAATAATTGCAATTATTTGAAATAAAAGCAAATTTCCGTATGAAAAGCTAACTTTTTTCCTAGGCAAGCTATCCCAAAAATTCTTTCTGTTTTAGACTCTAGGCACCCATGGTATACTCAATACCAAGTTTGGTTCACTTTGGACAGCTCCTTGACCCGACGAAAAAGACCTATTTTTAAAATTATTTATTTGAAATAATAGCAAATTTCCGTATGAAAAACTAACTTTTTCCAAGGCAATCTATACCAGAAATTCTTTTTGTTTTAAACTCTAATTACACTGGTGATACTACATACCGAGTATGGTTTGATTTGGACAACTCCTTGACCCGATCAAATTTCCATATTTTTGAAAATAGAATAAGCGAATAATAAGCGAATAAGTCGATATTTCCGAATGAAACACGAACTTTTTTCCTAGGCAAGCTATAGCCCAAATTCTTTTTGCTTTACACTCTAGATACACATGGGATACTCTATACCGAGTTTGGTTTGATTTGAACAACTCCTTGACCCGATGAAAAAGACTTAATTAAAAAATTACTTATTCAAAATTATTCGAAAATAATAGGAAATTTCCGTATGATAAACTAACTTTTTTCCTACGCAAGCTATAGCAAAAATTCTTTCTGTTTTACACTCTAGATACACATGGGATACTCTATGCCAAGTTTGGTTCAATTTCAAGAAGTTTTTGACCATACGAAAAAGACCTATTTTTAAAATTACTTATTCGAAATAATTGCACATTTCCGTATGAAAAACTAACTTTTTTCCTAGGCAAGCTATACCAAAAGATCTTTTTCTGTTTTAGAATCTACATACACTGTGGATACTCCATGCCGAGTTTGGCTCGATTTGAACAACTCCTTGATCCGACGAAATAGACCAATTTTTAAAATTCAATAATTGCAATTTATTTGAAATAATAGCAAATTTCCGTATGAAAAGCTAACTTTTTTCCTAGGCAAGCTATCCCAAAAATTCTTTCTGTTTTAGACTCTAGGCACCCATGGTATACTCCATACCCAGTTTGGTTCACTTTGGACAACTCCTTGACCCGACGAAAAAGACCTATTTTTAAAATTATTTATTTGAAATAATAGCAACTTTCCGTATGAAAAACTAACTTTTTTCCTAGGCAAGCTATAGCAAAAATTCTTTCTGTTTTAGACTCTAGGCACCCATGGTATACTCCATACCGAGTTGGGTTCCATTTGGACAACTCCTTGACCCGACCAAAAAGACCTATTTTTAAAATTATTTATTTGAAATAATAGCAAATTTCCATATGAAAAGCTAATTTTTTTCCTAGGCAAGCTATACCAAATATTCTTTCTGTTTTAGCCTCTAGGCACCCATGGTATACTCAATCCCGAGTTTGGTTCACTTTGGACAACTCCTTGACCCGACGAAAAAGACCTATTTTTAAAAATTAATTAAAATTAATTATTCGAATTAATAGCAAATTCCCGTACGAAAAACTAACTTCTTTCCTAGGCAAGCTATAGCAAAAATTCTGTCTGTTTTAGACTCTAAGCACCCATGGTATACTCCATACCCAGTTTGGTTCACTTTGGACAACTCCTTGACCCGACGAAAAAGACCTTTTTTTAAAATTATTTATTTGAAATAATAGCAAATTTCCGTATGAAAAGCTAACTTTTTTCCTAGGCGAGCTATACCAAAAATTCTTTCTGTTTTAGCCTCTAGGCAACCATGGTATACTCAATACCGAGTTTGGTTCACTTTGGACAACTCCTTGACCCGACGAAAAAGACCTATTTTTAAAATTATTTATTCGAGATAATAGCAAATTTCCGTATGAAAAACTAACTTCTTTCCTAGGCAAGCTATAGCAAAAATTCTTTCTGTTTTAGACTCTTAGCACCCATGGTATACTCCATACCCAGTTTGGTTCACTTTGGACAACTCCTTGACCCGACGAAAAAGACCTATTTTTAAAAATTATTTAAAATTAATTATTCGAATTAATAGCAAATTTCCGTACGAAAAACTAACTTCTTTCCTAGGCAAGCTATAGCAAAAATTCTTTCTGTTTTAGACTCTAAGCACCCATGGTATACTCCATACCCTGTTTGGTTCACTTTGGACAACTCCTTGACCCGACGAAAAAGACCTATTTTTAAAATTATTTATTTGAAATTATAGCAAATTTCCGTATGAAAAGCTAACTTTTTTCCTAGGCAAGTCATCCCAAAAATTCTTTTCGTTTTAGACTCTAGGCACCCATGGTATACTCAATACCGAGTTTGGTTCACTTTGGACAACTCCTTGACCATACGAAAAAGACCTATTTTTAAAATTACTTATTCGAAATAATTGCACATTTCCGTATGAAAAACTAACTTTTTTCCTAGGCAAGCTATAACAAAAATTCTTTCTTTTTTAGACTCTAGGCACCCATGGTATACTCAGTACCGAGTTTGGTTCACTTTGGACAACTCCTTGACCATACGAAAAAGACCTATTTTTAAAATTACTTATTCGAAATAATTGCACATTTCCGTATGAAAAACTAACTTTTTTCCTAGGCAAGCTATAACAAAATTTCTTTTTGTTTTAGACTCTACATACACTGGGGATACTCCATGCTGAGTTTGGTTCGATTTGAACAACTCCTTGATCCAACGAAATAGACCAATTTTTAAAATTATTTATTTGAAATAATTGCAACTTTCCGTATGAAAAACTAACTTCTTTCCTAGGCAAGCTATAGCAAAAATTCTTTTTGTTTAAGACTCTACATACACTGGGGATACTCCATGCCGAGTTTGGTTCGATTTGAACAACTCCTTGATCCAACGAAATAGACCAATTTTTAAAATTCAATAATTGCAATTATTTGAAATAAAAGCAAATTTCCGTATGAAAAGCTAACTTTTTTCCTAGGAAAGCTATCCCAAAAATTCTTTCTGTTTTAGACTCTAGGCACCCATGGTATACTCAATACCGAGTTTGGTTCACTTTGGACAACTCCTTGACCATACGAAAAAGACCTATTTTTAAAATTACTTATTCGAAATAATTGCACAGTTCCGTAAGAAAAACTAACTTTTTTCCTAGGCAAGCTATACCAAAAATTCTTTTTGTTTTAGACTCTACATACACTGGGGATACTCCATGCCGAGTTTGGTTCGATTTGAACAACTCCTTGATCCAACGAAATAGACCAATTTTTAAAATTATTTATTTGAAATAATTGCAACTTTCCGTATGAAAAGCTAACTTTTTTCCTAGGCAAGCTATCCCAAAAATTCTTTCTGTTTTAGACTCTAGGCACCCATGGTATACTCAATACCGAGTTTGGTTCACTTTGGACAACTCCTTGACCATACGAAAAAGACCTATTTTTAAAATTACTTATTCGAAATAATTGCACAGTTCCGTAAGAAAAACTAACTTTTTTCCTAGGCAAGCTATAGCAAAAATTCTTTTTGTTTTAGACTCTACATACACTGGGGATACTCCATGTCGAGTTTGGTTCGATTTGAACAACTCCTTGATCCAACGAAATAGACCAATTTTTAAAATTCAATAATTGCAATTTATTTGAAATAATAGAAATTTCCGTATGAAAAGCTAACTTTTTTCCTAGGCAAGCTATCCCAAAAATTCTTTCTGTTTTAGACTCTAGGCACCCATGGTATACTCCATACCCAGTTTGGTTCACTTTGGACAACTCCTTGAACCGACGAAAAAGACCTATTTTTAAAATTATTTATTTGAAATAATAGCAAATTTCCGTATGAAAAGCTAACTTCTTTTCTAGGCAAGCTATAGCAAAAATTCTTTTTGTTTTAGACTCTACATACACTGGGGATACTCCATGACGAGTTTGGTTTGATTTGAACAACTCCTTGATCCAACGAAATAGACCAATTTTTAAAATTCAATAATTGCAATTTATTTGAAATAATAGCAAATTTCCGTATGAAAAGCTAACTTTTTTCCTAGGCAAGCTATCCCAAAAATTCTTTCTGTTTTAGACTCTAGGCACCCATGGTATACTCCATACCCAGTTTGGTTCACTTTGGACAACTCCTTGACCCGACGAAAAAGACCTATTTTTAAAATTATTTATTTGAAATAATAGCAAATTTCCGTATGAAAAGCTAACTTTTTTCCTAGATAAGCTAAACCAAAAATTCTTTCTGTTTTAGACTCTAGGCACCCATGGTATACTCAGTACCGAGTTTGGTTCACTTTGGACAACTCCTTGACCATACGAAAAAGACCTATTTTTAAAATTACTTATTCGAAATAATTGCACATTTCCATATGAAAAGCTAATTTTTTTCCTAGGCAAGCTATACCAAATATTCTTTCTGTTTTAGCCTCTAGGCACCCATGGTATACTCAATCCCGAGTTTGGTTCACTTTGGACAACTCCTTGACCCGACGAAAAAGACCTATTTTTAAAAATTAATTAAAATTAATTATTCGAATTAATAGCAAGTTCCCGTACGAAAAACTAACTTCTTTCCTAGGCAAGCTATAGCAAAAATTCTGTCTGTTTTAGACTCTAAGCACCCATGGTATACTCCATACCCAGTTTGGTTCACTTTGGACAACTCCTTGACCCGACGAAAAAGACCTTTTTTTAAAATTATTTATTTGAAATAATAGCAAATTTCCGTATGAAAAGCTAACTTTTTTCCTAGGCGAGCTATACCAAAAATTCTTTCTGTTTTAGCCTCTAGGCAACCATGGTATACTCAATACCGAGTTTGGTTCACTTTGGACAACTCCTTGACGCGACGAAAAAGACCTATTTTTAAAATTATTTATTCGAGATAATAGCAAATTTCCGTATGAAAAACTAACTTCTTTCCTAGGCAAGCTATAGCAAAAATTCTTTCTGTTTTAGACTCTTAGCACCCATGGTATACTCCATACCCAGTTTGGTTCACTTTGGACAACTCCTTGACCCGACGAAAAAGACCTATTTTTAAAAATTATTTAAAATTAATTATTCGAATTAATAGCAAATTTCCGTACGAAAAACTAACTTCTTTCCTAGGCAAGCTATAGCAAAAATTCTTTCTGTTTTAGACTCTAAGCACCCATGGTATACTCCATACCCTGTTTGGTTCACTTTGGACAACTCCTTGACCCGACGAAAAAGACCTATTTTTAAAATTATTTATTTGAAATTATAGCAAATTTCCGTATGAAAAGCTAACTTTTTTCCTAGGCAAGTCATCCCAAAAATTCTTTTCGTTTTAGACTCTAGGCACCCATGGTATACTCAATACCGAGTTTGGTTCACTTTGGACAACTCCTTGACCATACGAAAAAGACCTATTTTTAAAATTACTTATTCGAAATAATTGCACATTTGGGTATGAAAAACTAACTTTTTTCCTAGGCAAGCTATAACAAAAATTCTTTCTGTTTTAGACTCTAGGCACCCATGGTATACTCAGTACCGAGTTTGGTTCACTTTGGACAACTCCTTGACCATACGAAAAAGACCTATTTTTAAAATTACTTATTCGAAATAATTGCACATTTCCGTATGAAAAACTAACTTTTTTCCTAGGCAAGCTATAACAAAATTTCTTTTTGTTTTAGACTCTACATACACTGGGGATACTCCATGCTGAGTTTGGTTCGATTTGAACAACTCCTTGATCCAACGAAATAGACCAATTTTTAAAATTATTTATTTGAAATAATTGCAACTTTCCGTATGAAAAACTAACTTCTTTCCTAGGCAAGCTATAGCAAAAATTCTTTTTGTTTAAGACTCTACATACACTGGGGATACTCCATGCCGAGTTTGGTTCGATTTGAACAACTCCTTGATCCAACGAAATAGACCAATTTTTAAAATTCAATAATTGCAATTATTTGAAATAAAAGCAAATTTCCGTATGAAAAGCTAACTTTTTTCCTAGGAAAGCTATCCCAAAAATTCTTTCTGTTTTAGACTCTAGGCACCCATGGTATACTCAATACCGAGTTTGGTTCACTTTGGACAACTCCTTGACCATACGAAAAAGACCTATTTTTAAAATTACTTATTCGAAATAATTGCACAGTTCCGTAAGAAAAACTAACTTTTTTCCTAGGCAAGCTATATCAAAAATTCTTTTTGTTTTAGACTCTACATACACTGGGGATACTCCATGCCGAGTTTGGTTCGATTTGAACAACTCCTTGATCCAACGAAATAGACCAATTTTTAAAATTATTTACTTGAAATAATTGCAACTTTCCGTATGAAAAGCTAACTTTTTTCCTAGGCAAGCTATCCCAAAAATTCTTTCTGTTTTAGACTCTAGGCACCCATGGTATACTCAATGCCGAGTTTGGTTCACTTTGGACAACTCCTTGACCATACGAAAAAGACCTATTTTTAAAATTACTTATTCGAAATAATTGCACAGTTCCGTAAGAAAAACTAACTTTTTTCCTAGGCAAGCTATAGCAAAAATTCTTTTTGTTTTAGACTCTACATACACTGGGGATACTCCATGTCGAGTTTGGTTCGATTTGAACAACTCCTTGATCCAACGAAATAGACCAATTTTTAAAATTCAATAATTGCAATTTATTTGAAATAATAGAAATTTCCGTATGAAAAGCTAACTTTTTTCCTAGGCAAGCTATCCCAAAAATTCTTTCTGTTTTAGACTCTAGGCACCCATGGTATACTCCATACCCAGTTTGGTTCACTTTGGACAACTCCTT
Source organism: Convolutriloba macropyga (assembly GCF_964194025.1). NCBI lineage: Eukaryota > Metazoa > Xenacoelomorpha > Acoela > Convolutidae > Convolutriloba > Convolutriloba macropyga. Next base: position 66,127,391 of record NC_134476.1, read on the forward strand.
GACCCGACGAAAAAGACCTATTTTTAAAATTATTTATTTGAAATAATAGCAAATTTCCGTATGAAAAGCTAACTTTTTTCCTAGATAAGCTAAACCAAAAATTCTTTCTGTTTTAGACTCTCGGCACCCATGGTATACTCCATACCCAGTTTGGTTCACTTTGGACAACTCCTTGACCCGACGAAAAGACCTATTTTTAAAATTACTTATTTGAAAAAATAGCAAATTTCCGTATGAAAAGCTAACTTTATTCCTAGGCAAGCTATACCAAAAATTCTTTTTGTTTTAGACTCTAGCTACACAGGGGATACTCCATACCAAGTTTGGTTCACTTTGGACAACTCCTTGACCCGACGAAAAAGACCTATTTTTAAAATTATTTATTTGAAATAATAGCAAATTTCCGTATGAAAAGCTAACTTTTTTCCTAGGCAAGCTAAACCAAAAATTCTTTCTGTTTTAGACTCTAGGCACCCATGGTATACTCCATACCCAGTTTGGTTCACTTTGGACAACTCCTTGACCCGACGAAAAAGACCTATTTTTTAAATTATTTATTTGAAATAATAGCAAATTTCCGTATGAAAAGCTAACTTTTTTCCTAGGCAAGCTATCCCAAAAATTCTTTCTGTTTTAGACTCTAGGCACCCATGGTATACTCAATACCGAGTTTGATTCGATTCGCACAACTCTATGATCTAATCAAAAATAGCTTTATTTAAAATTGGTTATTCGGAAAAATCGAAAATTTCAAGAAAAAATGGAATGTTTTCAACGATTCTGTTGGTAATCTAGGGTTTCCCCTGCAGAATCCTCAAAAACAAACCAACTATTAAAGTAATTAATATAAATTGAACAACTGAAAAAAAAAGCTGTCAAATTGCACATTCTTGAATTCAGGTTATGCTATTATAGACATCAATTTTAAAAAATTCTCAATCTATCGACTAAAACTACAAGACAAAACAATAAAGAACAATAAAGAACACAAGATCACTCAACAAGCACCACACCATTAGATAACAAGCCATCAAAAAAATCTTCAGCAAAACGACTATCGTTTTTGGGGGACCAATGGTGACCCCAGCTGTAAAACTGTCTTGGAACTTCTTTTTTTGCTTTAAATCGTATCAATTGTGAAACTATGAACATCTTCTTATAATCAAATCCAATACACTTTACATTCCCAACCTTTTCTATCTTCATGTTGCCGAATTTTCGCTTCTTTCTTTCGATAAGACGCTTCGCACGATTGCAATCACCACTGCCAAAAAAGTTTACCCATCCATTATATCGCCATTGTTTTTTTTCTCCTCTCTTCTGGTTCGGTCTTAATTTTCCTATTTTGACTGATTTGGCATTCTTGAAGAGCTTCCACACTTTGGACAAAACTTTATCGGGTTCGCAATTAGCTTGGAAATTAACAAACTTTATTGATGTAGCAAGATCTAAATCAAGTTTCCGGCGTCTTGCAAATAAGGCCTTTTCTTTAGCTAAACCACTCAAGCACTTCACTCTAATCTCTTTTCGACGGCCTGGACTTAAAAACTCATCGACGTTAACGCCCTGTCCGGGTACATAATCGTCAAAGTATCGTGATTGCATCTCACTAGATCTAAAATACTCAATTTCTGCTATTAAAATGGCCTGGGACATGCCCGACACTCTGATCTGCGCTCTACAGAAGCGCGCGCAGCTATTCTGCGACGTGCAACACTCGTACGGGTACGACACGTAGCTTAGTATCCACGGGCGGGGGTATTCTGGTGTAGCTGCTGGATGTGCGACGGGGGGGTGGGGGGGGGCTCTGACACTTTCTCATTGCTTTCACTAACTTACTATCACCATTTGAACGTTTCCGTTGGTTGTAAGTTTTAAAAAAAGAGAATACAGATCGGAATAATAGGAACTATTTGGTGATCCCACCCCCCAACCTGTTTTCAAAGCTTAATATCTCTAAGATGACTGAACCGATTTTTAAAAATGAAGGTGTTTTGGAATCAGGAAGAAAAGGGCTATCATCTGGAACTTAAAAAAGTTCGGAAAAACAGTTTTTAAATTTTGATGATTTTGAACCCTTGGTCAAAAACAGCTCATTTTCGACATTCTTCAGAGAAAGCAAAAATACAACACCTTTGGTCAGAGATAATATTGCAACAATATACATGACCGTAACGAAAACTAGCCAAGCTTTATTTTAAGCCATAGAACGCTTTCTAACTCTATCTATGCTCGAAGTTATTAACAAAAACAACTTTGAAAATTCGAATTTTTTCGAAATTTCGACCTCAAGTACGTCGTACTCTTTGACCTTTTTCTCAAAAAATTTAACGTTTTTTTAGATTAAAATTGGTTTCGTTACAAAGCTGCGATATTAAGCTGCACGATGCGTACTGGAAATCAAAGTTTCGAAGTGCAAACACAACTTTAAAACAGGACTGATTGTGAAAAAAGGCGTTTTTTTCACTTTTCCTCCAATTCCTTGCAATTTTTTTAACCCTTTTTTTTCAAAAACGATAGTCTTTGTATACATATCTAGAAAGATGAGTTTCTAAGCAGTATAACAAGCATAAATATGCCAGATAAATATTCTGTAATGATAAAATACGTTGATAAGCTTTAAAATTCACCTAAAAAAAAATTGAAAAGTTTCAAAAACTTCTTCCAATTTTCATGCGTAAAAGATACTTTAAAGACCCTTTCTTTTCGCGCAACCTTTCTTTCACGCCTGATCTATTGAAAACCGTAACAGATTTTAAGTGCGGAATCCCTTAAAAACAATAAATTTAATGTTTTATTTGTTAGTACAGTGAAAAAAATATAACATTTTGAGACCCAATGCAAATTTTTTCACCGAAGATTATTTTTCAAAGCAGGCAGGCTAATTTTTCCTTTTGATTTGCCTTGAACACCCAATTAGAACTTTTCGTATCATATTAACATTAATCTGAACAACACTTTGACCCGGTCACAAAAACTGACCGCACACGATGAGGCTTAACTTTTTCGATCACCGAACATTTTTTTGGACACCAAATCGTCAATTTTACTCCAATTGTGCTCATTTTTGTGGGTATCCTCCACTTTAGCCATAATTTGTGATGAAATTAAACAATTGGACTGACCGAACCATTTTGAAATAGTTTTTATCTATTTCCAAAAAAAAGAACCGAAATTTTTCGATCGACGATCATTATTTTGGTGACCAAATCGTCAATTTTAGTCCAATTGTGCTCATTTTTGGTGGGCAGGCTCCACTTTAGCCATAACTGGTGATAAAATAAAAGAATTGAATTCAGGGAACCATTTTGGTTAAGTTTTCAGTGATTTCCAAAAAAGTATCCGCGCTCTATGAGGCTTAACTTTTTCGATCACCGAACATTGCTTTGGACAACAAATCGTCAATTTTAGTACAATAGTGCTCATTTTTGGTGGCAATGCTCTACTTTAGCTACAGTTGGCGATGAAATTAAAAAATTGGACTGACCGGACCGTTTTGGACAAGTTTTTTGCTATTTCAAAATAATTATCCGAATTTTTTCGATCACCGAACATTGTTTTGCTGACCAAATCGTCAATTTTAGTCCAATTGTGCTCATTTTTACTAGGTACGCTCCACTTTAGCCATAATTAGCGATAAAATTACAACCTTGGACTGACCGGACCGTTTTGGACAAGTTTTTTCCTATTTCCAAAAAAAAAATAAGAACTTTTTCGATCACGGAACATTGTTTTGGTGACCAAATCGTCAATTTTAGTCCAATTGTGCTCATTTTTGATGGGCATGCTCTACTTAAGCCATAATTGGCGATTAAGTCAAAAAAATTGGACTGACCGGACCGTTTTGGACAAGTTTTTACCTATTTCCAAAAAAGTATCCGAACTTCTTCGACCACGGAACATTGTTTTGGTGACCAAATCGTCAATTTTAGTCCAATTGTGCTCATTTTTGATATGCAGGCTCCAATTTAGCCATAATTGGTTAGGAAATAAAAAAAATAGAATGAGCGAACTATTTTTTACAAGTTTTCAATTATTTCCAAAAAAGTATCCGCGTTCGATGAGGCTTAACTTTCTCGATCACCGAACATTGTTTTGGACACCAAATCGTCAATTTTAGTAGAAATGTGCCTTTTGTTGGTGGGTATGCTCCACTTCAGCCATAATTGGTTATGAATTGTAAAAAATGGACTGAACGAACATTTTTGGAGAAGTTTCTACCTATTTCCCAAAAAGTATCCGAGCTTTTTCCATCACCGAACATTTTTGTTGTCATTAAATCGTGAATAGTAGTACAATAGTGCTCATTTTTGGTGGATATGCTCTACTGCAGCCATTATCGGCAATGAAAGAAAAAAAATGGACTGAACGAACAATTTTGGACAAGTTTCTACCTATTTCCCAAAAAGTATCCGAACTTTTTTCCTCACCGAACATTGTTGCGGTCATCAAATCGCCAATTTTAAAAGAATAGAGCTCATTTTTGGTGGGTATGCTCTACTTTAGCTTTAATTGATGATGAAATAAAAAAAATGGACTGAACGAACCACTTTGGACAAGTTTTTTACCTATTTCCAAAAAATTATCCGTGCTCGATGAGGCTTAACTTTTTCGATCACCGAACATTGTTTTGGACACCAAATCGTCAATTTTAGTACAATAGTGCTCATTTTTGATGGGTATGCTCTACTTTAGCCACAATTGGCGATTAAATTACAAAATTGGACTGACCGGTCCGTTTTGGACAAGTTTTTACCTATTTCCAAAAAGTATCCTAACTTTTTCGATCACCGAACGTTGTTTTGGTGACCAAAATCGTCAATTTTAGTTCAATTGTGCTCATTTTTGGTGGGCAGGCTCCATACCAGGCAACATTGGGGATGAAAGAAACAAAATGGACGGAACGAACCATTTTGGACAAGTTTCTACCTATTTTCAAAAAGTATCCGCGCTCGATGAGGCTTAACTTTTTCGATCACCGAACATTGTTTTGGACACCAAATCGTCAATTTTAATCCAATTGTGCTCATTTTTGGGTGGCTACGCTCCAGTTTAGTCATAATTGGTGATGAAATTAAAAAATTGGACTGAGCGAACCATTTTGAACTAGTTTTTATCTATTTCCGAAAAAAATTATCCGAAATTTTTCGATCACTGATCATTGTTTTGGTGACCAAATCGTCAATCTTAGACCAATTGTGCTCATTTTTGGTAGGCAGGCTCCAATTTAGCCAGAATTGGGGATGAAATAAAGAAAGTGGAATGAGCGAACTATTTTTCACAAGTTTTCAATTATTTCCAAAAAAGTATCCGCGCTCGATGAGGCTTAACTTTGTCGATCACCGAACATTGTTTTGGACACCAAATCGTCAATTTTAATACAATATAGCTCATTTTTGATGGTATGCTCTACTTTGGCCATAATTGGCGATGAAATTAAAAAATTGGACTGACCGGACCGTTTTGGACAAGTTTTTACCTATTTCCAAAAAAGTATCCGAACTTTTTCGATCACCGAACATTGTTTTGGTGACCAAATCGTCAATTTTAGTCCAATTGTGCTCAACTTAGGTGAGTATGCTCAGCCTTAGCCATAATTGGCGATGAGTTGAAAAAATTGGGCTGACCGAACCATTTTGGACTAGCTTTTTTGGACTGATCAAATCGTCAAAATTAGTACACATCGTCAATTTTTGAACACACAAAAAGTCTGGACATAGGTATTTTGAACGCACGAAAGTCTGTACATAAAGCCCTTTGAACGCACGATAGTCTGGAAATGAACGCACAAATTATTAATTTTGGAGCGCACGAATTTTCTTTTGGAACGCAAGAAAGTCTGGACATAGGCAATTTTGAACGCACGAAAATCTGGACATAAGGCCTTTTGAACGCACGATAGTCTGGACATGAACGCACAAATTATTAATTTTGGAGCGCACGAATTTTCTTTTGGAACGCACGAAAGTCTGGACATAGGCAATTTTGAACGCACGAAAGTCTGGACATGAGGACTTTTGAACGCACGATAGTCTGGACATGAACGCACAAATTATTAATTTTGGAGCGCACGAATTTTCTTTTGGAACCCACGAAAGTCTGGACATAGGCAATTTTGAACGCACGAAAGTCTGGACATGAGGACTTTTGAACGCACGATGAACGCACGAAAAATTTTGAACGCACGAAAGTCTGGACATAGGCACTTTCCGTCTGGGAGGGTCTGGACATAGACACTTTCCGTCTGGGACGGTCTGGACATATCGACTTTCGGTCTGGCACCTCAACCTGGGAAGAGTTTTGTACCGGCCGCAACTGGAAATCTGTTGATTGTGTTTTGACCGCATTCCTGACGGGTGAGTCAATGACTGTGGTTATCTGTAACCGATCTACAGTTGTTCATCTGTGAGAATAGTTAGGGTGACAGTTTCAGAGTATTATGGCTAGTAAAATCCTCACTCTTTTTCGGCTGTCAGTTGCCAGTTGTCTCGCACTGTCTCGTACAGAGAGTTTTTGTCCAAACTGTAAAGAACAGCGTGGCTGTACCTGTCTGTCGGAGGTACAGAGAGATTCCTTGTCATCTCTTTTTGTTTGAACAGTATTACAATCAGATTTACCCGGTTTGGTTATGGTTAGCATCTTTTTTAGCTTCTGTGAGCTAGTCATTCAAGTTAACTGTTTCGAGTGTAAGTTCCGAATAGGAAAAAAAAAACAAAAAAAATGAGTTCGCATTTCGTCCAATAGAAATGAGAAAAAATAGAAAAAAACAATAGAAAATATACAAAATTAAAGAAAAGAGAGAGAGAGAGAGAGAGAGAGAGAGAGAGAGAGAGAGAGAGAGAGAGAGAGATAATTTTGTAAGTTTTTTTTGGGAATTGCTAAACATTATTGCTAAATTTTCTGGATTCATCTATGATAGTCACACATCTACTGGAACCACCTATGTTGAGGTCCCATCCAGAAGTGGCCTCTGATCTGACTCAAGTCGATCGCACACTCTTTGTTTCCCGACTAAATTTACAGGGCCTATGATTTGGTTCAAGTGCACAATATCAAAATCATATATCACTTCGGTCCTTAGATGCTCTAATTAGAGGTCTGTTCCGTCTGGTAATGGTCTGAACAGAAGCCATTTCTGTCTGGGTTAGTCTGATCAGGGGCCAACATCGAGCACATTTATGTATGATCAGAAGTCACATCCATCTGGGGATGGTCTGAACAGAAGTCTGTTCCGTCTGGTAATGGTCTGAACAGAAGTCATTTCTCTCTGGGTTAGTCTGATCAGGGGCCAACATTGAGCACACTTATGTATGATCAGAGGTCACATCCATCTGGGGATGGTCTGACCAGAAGTCTGTTCCGTCTGGTAATGGTCTGAACAGAAGTCATTTCTGTTTGGGTTAGTCTGATCAGGGGCCAACATTGAGCACACTTATGTATGATCAGAGGTCACATCCATCTGTGGATGGTCTGACCAGAAGTCTGTTCCGTCTGGTAATGGTCTGAACAGAAGTCATTTCTGTCTGGGTTAGTCTGATCAGGGGCCAACATTGAACACACTTATGTATGATCAGAGGTCACATCCATCTGGGGATGGTCTGACCAGACGTCTGTTCCGTCTGATAATGGTCTGATCATAGGTCTTTTCGAACGCACAATAGTATGATCAGAGGTTAATTCGAGCGCACAGTTTAATATCTGGGACGATGTCAGACGGTGTGTATAAAATGGTCTAGGCAGTGGAGTTTTTGGTCTGAGAACGGTGTGATCACAGGTCGATTCAAGAGCACGATCGTCTGGACAGTGGTCTGAGTTTGGCCTCGGAGATAGTCGTACAATAGTCTGGACAATGATCGGATATCGGTCTGATCAGAGTCATTTCCGTCCGGCGAGTTCTCATCAGCGACAACTTTGAGTGGACTCCGAGAGCACACAGTGTTTCGAGTGCACTTTAGTGTGATCAGAGGATACTCTGGTCCAGAATGGATTGATCAGATGCTAAATGGTTTGAAATTGTCTGATCAGAGGTCACTTCTTGATGGCACCTCAACCTGGGTAATGCTGTCGTTGTTCAAATTGGTTTTTCATAGCAAAAAACAAATTGGTTGCATAAAACAGGCGACTATTTCTTCTCAAGTAATTATGACATTAAGCGAATAAAGTAACAAGCAATAAAGAATAAGACGGGTCGGAACGATTAACAATGGATCTGAAAAGTATGCCCTAGGACAAATGTTTATTTTAAAAATAATAATTTGCATTAAAATTGTTTTCGTTATATTCGGAAGTTTCGAAGTTAACCCTCTCGTTGGTTAGTTTTTTCCTTGTAATAATACAAATGTTCAAAATCAAGAGATCACAAGTGACAGACAAGATAATCTTCAAGATCATATAGAAACTGGATGCTAAAATATCAGTTGTTTGCGTTTTTTTATGTTGTAAGAACCTACGCTTGAAATGACAATAAATCTTGCTAAAAAGTAAGCAAATGCAATAGAAAACTAAAAAGTTAATGTGATTTGGGGTGTTGTAAGGGCAAAAAACTTGTTTGCGTTAAATAAAAAAAAGACTGTGTCAATGCAAGACATGACAAAATGGTTAGCCAGATCTGTGGCATCTGCGGACTCGGATACTTAACATAAGCTATAATGTTGACGACAATTGCAGTATGTTATCAGTTTTTGCTGTTTAAACTTGAACTGCTCTGCAACGTAGAAGTTATTCAATTTGAAAAAAAACGTGCGCTAGAATGTATGTTTTTGGTTTTGTTTCTTAGTTTTCAACCCAAAATCTCCAATTTAGTAGTAAAAATGTCGCACATGTTGTCCTAGGTTTATTTTAGCTCCAATTTCAGCTGTGGAGAAATTCAGGGTGTTAAGACCGAGCTTCTTAACTAGGCACTCGAGCTCAAGGCTAAATAAAGGAATTAAGTTCTACACCACGCACAACTAAATCGCAGACAATTTGGTTTGTTCTCTTTTGTCAATATATTTAGTTAGTAACTAATACTAGTACGTGATGATCCTATATGAAGTGAAACTGAAACTCATAATTGAACTACTTTTACTGTCAGTAAATCAGTAATGTGATGTATAAACGGTTGGAACAAATTATCGAAAAAGTGATTGAGATTGGTTTACGATTGGTGAGAGGATCGACCTATTGTTGTTACAGAACATTCGATAAAATTTCAACTATTCCACTATATGGTAATCATTTTCCTATGACATCAGATTAAGACTGTAAGTGATGTCAAGGAAAACTGTTCACATTATGTCTTTGTTTTTTTTCTAAGTGCAATCAGCACTTCGTTATTTGGAATAATTTGGCTTCGATTATCGCAGCGGTATTGCACAGTATAAAGGAAAAAAAAATTCACAAAATTTTGGCGCAAATATTATTATTATCCGCTTACGTTTGAAAACCGCTAAAACGAACTGGGTTGAGTAAAAGCTTCCTTATCCTTGATAAGAGAGCAGCTATTATATTCATAGCCCATTATGTCCATGGACTCGGATAGTTGAAAGCGAAATGCTGTCCACTCCAACGAAGAGAGCGCCAAAGGCATCAGTTAACGAAAATTGGACAAATCAACATCAAAAAATCCGGCGAGGAAGTCGAAAATTGCTATTCAATAAGGATAGTGAAGTGCAGACCCTGCTTGAAGGGAAAAACCCAATCAAAAGGGATCAGCAACCAAGCAATTCAAGCTTATTCGGCATAATATAAACAGTAGCAGTACATTATGAGCCAGCACTAATCAAATTCAAAGTTTCAAAATTAGTGGACGACATTAACACTAAACAATGAGTGGGTTGCAAAATAACCAAATATTTGGGTTGACACAACTGAAGATTATCTACGAACAGATTATTCAATTTGGAGGTACAGAAAATCCAAGCATTTGCTGCAAAAAACTTCATCGAAGAACATCCAAAAAAGCAAGGGAGTGCAAAGCAGATTTGATCATAACTTGGTTGGCATATATAAGCAAAGGCACTTAGCCATAAGTAAATGCAGAGCAAAGCAAACCAATAGAGAATTTGATCGAAGTCCAAAGTAACAACAACTACCCAGTGGACAGGTCATATAATGAAAAGGTAAAAAGCGGAGCAGCAACAGTCTGTCATGAACCCATGAAGACATTCGATATCCATTTCGAAAAAAAGTTGCGACTAGAACAGGCGCACTTTTAACGAAGAAATTAAGACGTAATTTTTCAAATGAAGCTTCCTTAAAACAAGCAAAAGCATATGTAAAAAATGTGATGCAGATCGCAACGGGGAGAGAACAGCAATAGATACGGATGATACGCTTTCAACCGATCACTGCTCTGGACAGATAATACTTCAAGTTGACACCAAAGAAGGGAGATGTCTCCAATGGGGCAGATAGAATAGACAAAATTCAAACGCCAGGTCGACAAACAGCTGGTTTCAAAGCAACCCCATATCTGAACAAGCATAGTCCTTTCTCACAAAATCGAATTTAACGCAATCGTTCATCAAAAGTTGAAGACGGAGACGCGACTTCAAAGATGGTTTATTATAAAACAAGGGCTCATCGGTTAGCAGTAACATTCGAAAGTTAATTTTGAAAAATCTTGAAGGAAACGGTCTCTAATGACATCGAGTGATATAACAATTTCATTGAACCATCGTATCAACAAACAATACGTGACTCAGAGGAAATGATCTATCTGAAGACTACTGACAGGCAAAACAATGTCAACAGTTTCTAGAGAGGAGTATTCTAGAAAACTTTGTGGTTTTGCCAGGAATCTCTGGAGAAGAAATCTGAGAGGCCTGTTGTGATCATCCATGCGCAGCTGTAGAGTCTCGGCAAAGCAAGTTATGTGATGCCTCACGATTTATCAGGTCTGATCAACTGTTCAATTGTTTTTTTTTCGAAACTTTTTGAAGGTTCTCTGAGTAGAGACAAATTAGTGGTCTACAAATTTGTATCTGGCAGTAGTTCAGGTTAATAATTCAGGTTCTCCAAGAGAAAAGAGTGGTGGTTCTATATTGATGATAAAAGTGAAGTCTGTTGTGATCAGAGTTGGTTTTAATAATGGATGTCTATATTGGCATTTGCGCATAAAGTATTCTCAACTGTCAAGGGAGAGCTAAAATAGGATATACAATCAATGCAAAACAAGACAAACGGTTTTATAAATTCTTGAACATTATTGTGAAATCAAATGCCAATGAATCAAAGGATACGCAAAACGATCACTGTCCGGTATTTGATGGCACTGACTCAATTATGGAACTTTTCATCATTCACGAAAATGAGTGTGATTGATCGGCACGGAGCAGTGAGGAAACAAGGCTTATGTTACGAATGTCTAGGCAAAGGACATGCAATCAGAGATGGTGGGGTCAAAATGCTATAAATGAATGGACCAAGAAGCACAATCGATTGCTACGCTACACTCTGTAAATCCAATGGACGTGCGGGAATACGCTGTCAATGTACGCACAATTACCAGCGAACATAGCAACAAAGTTACGAGCTTTCTTCAGAAAGTTCTTGCTTCAATAAAGAGCGCTGATAATATAATATTGATCAATGGTTTTATTCATTGATCAAATTGTGCAGTGCAGGAAAAGGTACAACCCCAGGGCACTGATTTTTTTTACTTACAAGTTACAACGCCCATTGGACTACAGGAGAAGACATAATGTTTAACAATCCTCCTTCACATCAAATTCGATATGAAAGAGTTTGATGATCTGTTTAAAAGAGAATTGAGTATTTGATTGAGGGATAAATTTCAAGCTTACATTACAGAACACGAAACTGATAGAGGTCTCAATAGGAGATTCGATAAAATTCAAGTTGTGCCTCCTGTACATTATAAATCATCTGTTTCAGAGCACATTCTATTACAAAGCGGATAATTATGTAAAAAATTGGCACGTACTTCTGGTTGTGCTAATAATAAGCACCAACTAGGCTGGAGTGGAATATCAGGAATAGGTCTAAAATATATCATTTAAAGGATTTGTTAAGTTTTGATCTTGAAAATTTCAACAATTTCGACGAATTCATGAATATTTTTCGTTTGCCCCCCCCCCCCCCCCCCCCCCCAGCTTACTGGGTCCATAATTAATTTTTCCAACACCCCGATCCATTTTTTTCATAATTATTTGCAATGTAACGAACCGTGGTTGATAACTGAGGGGTGCACAACGTACTCGCGGGGCACAAACAGAAAATGTCCAAAAAGTTTTTGCAACTTGCTATTTTCTCTTCAAATGCTGAATTTTGGACAAGATTCAAAATTTCAAATTCTTTCTGTTCAATTTCCAGTGTTCTGTTGAAATTATCGGAGCCATCTTCTGGCTGCTGCATTTATATATGGTCATATTTCTCAAAAATAATCCGGTTATTATTGCTCCTAGAGACTGATTTACTATGTCCTAGGTTAGACCTGGAATAATCAAAAACGTATTAGTTCTATGTGGTGTTGAGCAAATAGTGAATTAATTTACACTATCGAGGACCCTTGTTAGAGTCGAAGCTAATTCTTTTAATAAATCCAGCCGAATTCTTTTCATAGGTTTTAGTTAAATTCTTTTCATAGGCATTTTGAGTCAAGTAGGGTCTTTTCATAGTTATCGTGAGCCGGGCATGGTCTTTTCACGGGTCGAGCAACATTCTTTTTTATCAATTTGTTTTTTTTTAAAAACAACCCAGGTCGAGGTTATTGTTTGTGCTCGTTTATGACGCAGACCGTTTTTGAACGCACACAGGGGGTATGGTGCGTTCAAACATACACAGGCGAGGAATTTTTTTGAACGAGCAACATAAACGCACCGAGTACTTACGGTCGAGCCAAAGTCTGCCCCATAGACGAGCCAAAAACTGCCCTATAGGCGCACCAATTCTGCAGCATAGATGAGCCAAAAACTGTCCCATAGACGCACCACTTCTGCAACACAGACGAGCTAGAAACTTTATCATAGGCGAGCTAAAGTCTGCACCATACACTTTTTTACATCTTTTTTATAAACCTTTTTTAAGAAATATGATGAATGTGTCCAGGTTTTTTCGTGATACCTCTTACTATCTCGAACTGCAAGAAAAACTGTCCGCACTTTAGGCGAGTTTTCCTTTGCAGCCCAAGAAAAAAACAGAGGCTCTGATAGCTAAAAAGACACAAACAGGTTCCGGATAAGCCAGAACCTAAAAAAAAAACAAAAATATAGCACCAAAACAACAAAATGTAGCACCATAACATATAAAAGCAAGGAAGACAGACAACATAATGGGAAAGTCCCTCTAAGGGCACAGGGAAAGGGGCACCTAAGAAAAAACCGATTTTTTCCTATTTGAAAAATCATTTTTTTAATAAGCGAATAAGTCGATATTTCTGATTGAAATACGAAATTTTTTCTAGGAAAGTTAGGTGGACCATTCTTTTAGCATTACAACCTAAATAGTACGGGTAGTCTGGGATATCAATTTGGTTCATTTTGAACAACTCCTTGATCCGATAAAAAAGGCCTATTTTTAAAATTCGCTAATCGCGAAATTCGCAAATTTCCGTATGAAAAACTAACTTTTTTCCAAGGCATGCTATACCAAAAAGTTTTTTTCCTATGCTCTACCTACACAGGGAATACTCCATACCGAGTTTGGTTCGATTTGAACAACTCCTTGACCCGATAAAATTTCTATATTTTTGAAAAAAGAATAAGCGAATAAGTCGAGATTTCCGATTGAAATACGAAAATTTTTTCTAGGAAAGTTAGGCGGACCATTCTTTTAGCATTACAAAAAAAATAGTACGGGTAGTCTGGGATATCAATTTGGTTTATTTTGAACAACTCCTTGATCCGATAAAAAAGACCTATTTTTAAAATTCGCTAATCGCGAAATTCGCAAATTTCCGTATGAAAAACTAACTATTTTGCTAGACAAGCTATACCAAAAATTCTTTTTGTTTAACACTATAACTATACAGGGGATACTCCATACCAAGTTTGGTTCAATTTGGACAACTCTATGACCTAATCAAAAAGACCTATTTTCAAAATTACTTAAAATTAACTATTCGAAATAATCGCAGATTTCCGTAATAAGACCTAACTTTTTTCCTAGGCAAGCTATAACAACCATTCCTTTTTTCCTATACCCTAACTACACATGGGATACTCCATACCAAGTTTGTTTGGATTTGAACAACTTTTTGATCCGATAAAAAAGACCTATTTTTAAAATTCCTTGTTCGAGAAATTCAAAAAGTTCCGTATGATATACTCACTTTTTTTCTAGCCAAGCTATAGCGAAAATTATTTTTGTTTTAGACTCTAGGTACACAGGGGATACTCCATGCCGAGTTTGGTTTGATTTGGACAACTCCTTGATTCGACGAAATAGACCAATTTTTAGAATTATAATCGCAAAATTATTCGAAATAATAGCAAATTTCCGTATGAAAAACTAACTTTTTTCCTAGGAAAGCTATAGCAAAAATTCGTTTTGTTTTAGACATAAGGTACACAGGGGATACTCCATGCCGAGGTTGGTTCGGTTTGGACAACTCCTTGACCGAATAAAAAAGACCTATTTTTAAAATTATTTATTTGAAATAATTGCACAAATCCCTATGAAAAACTAACTTTTTTCCTAGGCAAGCTATTGCAAAAATTCTTTTTGTTTTAGACTCTAGGTACACAGGGGATACTCCATGCCGAGTTTGGTTTGATTTGGACAACTCCTTGATTCGACGAAATAGAACAATTTTTAGAATTATAATCGCAAAATTATTCGAAATAATAGCAAATTTCCGTATGAAAAACTAACTTTTTTCCTAGGAAAGCTATAGCAAAAATTCTTTTTTTTAGACTTAAGGTACACAGGGGATACTCCATGCCGAGTTTGGTTCGATTTGGACAACTCCTTGACCGAATAAAAAAGACCTATTTTTAAAATTATTTATTTGAAATAATTGCACAAATCCGTATGAAAAACTAACCTTTTTCTTAGGCAAGCTATAGCAAAAATTCTTTTTGTTTTAGACTTAAGGTACACAGGGGATACTCCATGCCGAGTTTGATTCAATTTGGACAACTCCTTGATTCGACGAAATAGACCAATTTTTAGAATTATTTATTTGAAATAATTGCACAAATACGTATGAAAAACTAACTTTTTTCCTAGGCAAGCTATAGCAAAAATTCTTTTCGTTTCAGACTCTATATATACAGGGGATACTCCATACCAAGTTTGGTTCCATTTGCACAACTCCTTGACCCGACGAAATTGACCTTTTTTTAAAGTTCAATAATTGCAATTTAAACGAAATAATTGCAACTTTCCGTATGAAACACTAACTTATTTCCTAGGCAAGCTATAGCAAAAATTCTTTTTGTTTTACACTCTAGGTACCTATGGGATTCTCCATACCGAGTTTGGTTTGATTTGAACAACTCCTTGACCCGATGAAATTTCTTTATTTTTGAAATCAGAATAAGCGAATAAGTCAAAATTTCCGTACGAAAAACTAACTTGCTTCCTAGGCAAGCTATACCAAGAATCCTTTCTGTCTCAGAGTCTACCTACCCTGGGGATACTCCATACCAAGTTTCGTTTGATGTGAACAACTCTTTGACCCGATAAAATTTAAATATTTTTTAAAATTATTTAAAATTAATTATTCGAATTAATCGGAAATTAACGTACGAAAAACTAACTTCCTTCCTAGGCAAAATATACCAAAAACTTTTTTGTCTCAGAGTCTACCTACCCTGGGGATTCGCCATACCAAGTTTGGTTCACTTTGGACAACTCCTTGACCCAATAAAATTTCTATATTTTTGAAAATAGAAAAAGCGAAATAGTCGAAATTTCCGATTGAAATACGAACTTTTTTCTATGGAAGTTAGGCGGACCATTTTTTGGGCATTACAACCTAACTAGTACTGGTAGTCTGGGATATCAATTTGGTTCACTTTCAACAATTCTAAGATCCGATAAAATTTAACTACTTTTTATAAAATAATAAGCGAAAAAGCCGATTTTTCCGATTGAGATACGAAGTTTTTTTTCTGTGAAAGTTAGGCGGACCATTCTTTTTGCATTACAACTTAAATAGTACTGGTAGCCCGGGATATCAATTTGGCTCACTTTAAACAACACTAAGATCCAATAAAATTTAACTATTTTTTAAAATTGCTTATTTGAAATAATCGCAAATATCCGTACGAAAAACTAACTTCCTTCCTAGGCAAGCTAAACCAAAATATCTTTTTGTCTTAGAGTCTACCTACCCTGGGATTACTACATACCAAGTTTGGTTTGATTTGAACAACTCCTTGACCCGATGAAAAAGACCTATTTTTAAAATTCGTTATTCGAGAAGTACGCAAATTTCCGTATGAAAAACTAACTTTTGTCCTAGGTAGGCTATACCAAAAATTCCTTTTTTCCTATGCTCTAACTACACAGGCGATACTACATACCAAGTTTGGTTCGTATTGGACAACTCCTTGAACCGATGAAAAGTAACCGAGCATTCAGTCGCTATGCCCTGTTTTCAATTGGCACCAAACGCTAGTTCGTTTATAGTTTCCCGAAGGGTGCATCAAAAGCATTCAAGATAGTCTTAAAAGTTTTGTGCAATGATATCGCAACGCATATTAACCGGTTATCAACAAAAACACTCTAATTACAGAAAACTTAAAGATCGAGCAGTGAGCATGTGGTCATTTTCGGAGGTTCGAGATCGAAAATCGTTAAAAACTTCTAAATTACTAACCAATCGAAACCTATTTGCAGCACCTAGTTATTCGTTTCTACAAAACACAAGTAGTAAAACAAGCTATAGTACATCACTTTTGGACCATCCATGCACGAAAAAATTCAAAATGCACGTTTGGTACCCCCCAGACCTCAAGGGGGGGGGGGCGTACCACCTGCAGAGGCAAAATGCACCACCAAGACCGCTGAAAACCCATATGCAGCACCAAGTTATTAGTTTCTACATATAACAAGGAGTAAAACAAGCCATAGTACATCACTTTTGGACCATCCATGCACGAAAAATTTCAAAATGCACGTTTGGTACCCCCCAAGACCTCAAGGGGAGTGCACCACATGCAGAGGCAAAATGCACCCCCAAGACCGCTGAAAACCTATATGCAGCACCTAGTTATTAGTTTTTACATATAACAAGGAGTAAAACAAGCCATAGTACATAACTTTTGGACCATCCATGCACGAAAAATTTCAAAATGCACGTTTGGTACCCCCCAAGACCTCAAGAGGGGTTGCACCACCTGCAGAGGCAAAATTCACCACCAAGACCACTAAAAACCTATATGGAGCACCTAATGTCTAGTTTTCACGTATAACAAGGAGTAAAATAAGCTATAGAACATAATTTTTGGACCATTCTTGCCCGAAAAATTTCAAAATGCACCTTTGGTACCAAACACCTCAATTTGGGCAGTTACAGAGCTACAGAGGCGAAATTTGGTGTTTTCCTGCCGGGGAACGCACTGAAAAATGATATTGATGCATTCAGGATATGTTATTGTAACTTAATTAACCATTAAAAACATCCAGTACAGCTGTTTTACAACACCGAAATTTCGACCATCATGAATTTCGAGGTTTTGGAGTAATTCTCTAGTTTACCCCCAAAATACTACAAACCACTGTCCAATTGTCATGAGAACCTTTATCAGTAGTAACGAGGTGCTTAATACCAAGCGATTGCGCTTATGTTGAGCAAATTTGGTTCAGTAGTTATTGAGAAATTAATGAAAACAACTTTAAACGTAGTAAAATATTTTTTAAAACTATCCCATCTCAGTTGAAATTATATCAAAATGCATGTCTCAAACGGCTGGTTGACCAAAAAATGACAGACCTCTTGCTTTGAGCATATCATGGCTGACATTCAGAAAGTTTTGTCATACGAAATTTCAGTTTCTATAACTCCAAAACAATCGTTTTTGCAGGTTGTACCGAAATGCACAGAAAAAGCAGTAAAAAAGTCCGAGTGTTTGCGTTTTTGAACACAAAATTTTTTGTTTAAGTTTGGTATCTAATTATTACCACAAAGTACATGAATTGAGCAAGATAACAAGCCTACGAACATACCAATTGATACGGTAATCGTGAAGATATCAATAAATCTGTTTAATGAGGTAATATGTAAGGTTAAATTTTCTTCCAGTTTCAAGCCAAATTGTTACAATCTACTCATTATTTACCATGAAAATATTTTTCTGCAATAAAGATGCACTAAATATCAAGCTATTCAGACTATTTTGAGCCAATTTAAATCAGTAGTTGATGAATAACTAGAATAAACATCATTGGACATGGTCATATTTTTTCCAAAAAAACTCAGTTTTTAGTAGAAACTATCTTAAAAAAGGCGTCGAAAACGTTTGAAAAC
The DNA here is from genome assembly GCF_964194025.1 of Convolutriloba macropyga. NCBI lineage: Eukaryota > Metazoa > Xenacoelomorpha > Acoela > Convolutidae > Convolutriloba > Convolutriloba macropyga. Next base: position 66,145,809 of record NC_134476.1, read on the forward strand.
CAATAAATTATACACTTCGTGCTTTCATAATAACATGGTCACCTCTTGGAATGGTTATTATACAAAAACTTTTTTGCATTATAGTTTTGCAGCTGTACCGATTTGCTTTTCTTGAACATAAAGAGTAGGAATATGAATTGCTTTGTTGTTGATTCCTATTAGTTTGACTCTATGTCTTTTCCTGGCCTACATCTCAATGCAGGTAGTAATTGGAGGCCAGCCACACATTAACATCATGTATATACTGCAATGGAAACATTTTTGATGTGATACAAAACGTTTTTAAATGTGTAAAAAATGGCGCCGCAAAAATTGTTAAGAGGCACCCTTACGAAAGTTCCAAACTTTTTTAGGGACCTCCTATAGCGGAATGGCCTTAGAACTGATGTGAACCTGTAGCTAGGAGCGTAAAACTGGGTTCGATAAGTATTTTCCCGACAACTGACATTTCTCTACCACCTGTTAAGAGGTTTTCTATCTACTTACAGCTCTGATAACATTATGAAAGGAGACATTTTTGCATTATATTATATATGACTGTTTTATTTGAGTTCATTATGTCCAATGGGCACATCTTACATGCCAGACAATAATAAAAGTCCATACCGACCTTTACCGGCTGGCCAGATGAGCCTAAATGTTGCTTTTCTTAAAAATAAATAGTAGGAATATGAATTGCTTTGTTGCTGATTCCTATTAGTTTGACTCTATGTCTTTCCCTGGCCAACACCTCAATGCAGGTAGTAATTGGAGGCCAGCCACACATTAACAACATGTATATACTGCAATGGTAACATTTTTGATGTCATATTAAACGTTTTTAAATGTGTAAAAAATGGCGCCGCAAAAATTGTTAAGAGGCACCCTTATGAAAGTTCCAAATTTTTTAGGGACCTCCTATAGCGGAATGGCCTTAGAACTGATGTGAACCTGTAGCTAGGAGCGTAAAACTGGGTTCGATAAGTATTTTCCCGACAACTGACATTTCTCTACCACCTGTTAAGAGGTTTTCTATCTACTTACAGCTCTGATAAAAGTATGAAAGGAAACATTTTTGCATTATATTATATATGACTGTTTTATTTGAGTTCATTAAGTCCAATGGGCACATCTTACATGCCAGACAATAATAAAAGTCCATGCCGACCTTTACCGGCTGGCCAGCGGAGCCTAAATGTTGCTTTTCTTAAAAATAAATAGTAGGAATATGAATTGCTTTGTTGCTGATTCCTATTAGTTTGACTCTATGTCTTTCTCTGGCCAAAACCTCAATGCAGATAGTATTTGGAGGCCGGCCACACATTAACAACATGTATATACTGCAATGGTAACATTTTTGATGTCATATTAAACGTTTTTAAATGTGTAAAAAATGGCGCCGCAAAAATTGTTAAGAGGCACCCTTATGAAAGTTCCAAACTTTTTTGGGGACCTCCTATAGCGGAATGGCCTTAGAACTGATGTGAACCTGTAGCTAGGAGCGTAAAACTGGGTTCGATAAGTATTTTCCCGACAACTGACATTTCTCTACCACCTGTTAAGAGGTTTTCTATCTACTTACAGCTCTGATAACATTATGAAAGAAAACATTTTTGCATTATATTATATATGGCTGTTTTATTTGCGTTCATTAAGTCCAATGGGCTCATCTTACATGCCAGACAATAATAAAAGTCCATGCCGACCTTTACCGGCTGGCCAGCGGAGCCTAAATGTTGCTTTTCTTAAAAATAAATAGTAGGAATAAGAATTGCTTTGCTGCTGATTCCTATTAGTTTGACTCTATGTCTTTCTCGGGCCAAAACCTCAACATAGGTAATATTTGGAGGCCATTCACACGTTAACATTATGTATATACTGCAGTGGTAACATTTTTGATGTGATATTAAACGTTTTTAAATGTGTAAATAATAGCGCCGCAAAAATTGTTATGTGGCAACTTTGTGAAGGTTGCAAACTTTTTAGGGACCTCCTATGGCAAAAGGGCCTTAGTGCTGAAAGGAACTTATAGCTAAGCGCATAAAACTGGGGTCGAAAATTTTTTCCCTACAATTGAAATTTCTCTACCAGCTTTTAAGAGGTTTTCTATCCACTTACAGCACTGATAACATTATGAAAGGTGACATTTTTGCATTATATTATATATGACTCTTTTATTAGAGTTCATTAAGTCCAATTGGCTCAACTTACATGCCGGACAAAAATAAAAGTCCATGCCGACCTTTACCGGCTGCCCAGCGGAGCCTAAATGTTGCTTTCTTGAAAGTAAATAGTAGGAATATGAATTGCTTTCTTGCTGATTCCTATTAGTTTGACTCTATGTCTTTCTCTGGCCAAAATCTCAATAAAGGTAGTATTTGGAGGCCAGTCACACGTTAACATCATGTATATACTGCAATGGTAACATTTTTGATATGATATTAAACGTTTTTAAATGTTTAAATAATGGCGCCGCAAAAAATGTTAAGTGGCACATTTATGAAGATTTCAAATTTTTTTAGGGACCTCCTATAGCAGAAGGGCCTTAGTACTGAAAGGAACTTATAGCTAGACGCATAAAACTGGGGTCGAAAATTTTTTCCCTACAATTGAAATTTCTCTACCAGCTTTTAATAGGTTTTCTATCTACTTACAGCTCTGATAACATTATGAAAGGTGACATTTTTGCATTATATAATATATGACTGTTTTATTTGAGTTCATTTGGTCCAATTGGCTCAACTTACATGCCAGACAATAACAAAAGTCCATGCCGACTTTTACCGGCTGGCCAGCGGAGCCTCAATAATGCTTTTCTTTAAAATAAATGATAGGAATATGAATTGCTTTGTTGCTGATTCCTATTAGTTTGACTCTATGGCTTTCTCTGGCCATAACGTCAATGTAGGTAGTTTTTGGAGGCCAGCCGCACGTTAACATCATGTATATACTGCAAGGGTAACATTTTGATTTGATATTAAACGTTTTTAAATGTGTAAATAATGTCACCGCAAAAATTGTTAAGTGGCACTTTTATGGAGGTTCCAAACTTTTTAGGGACCTCCTATAGCAGAACAGCTCTAGCACTGAACTGAACTTATAGCTAGGGGCATAAAATTGGGGTCGAAATATTTTTTCCCGACAATTGAAATTTCTCTACCAGCTTTTAAGAGGTTTTCTGTCTACTTACAGCACTGATAACATTATGAGAGGTGACATTTTTGCATTATATTAAATATGACGGTTTCATTTGTCTTCATTAGGTCCAGTTGGCTCAACTTACATGCCAGACAATAGCAAAAAGTCCATGCCGACTTTTACCGGCTAGCCAGCGGAGCCTAAATGTTGCTTTTCTTAAAAATAAATAGTAGGAATATGAATTGCTTTGTTGCTGATTCCTATTAGTTTGACTCTATATCTTTATCTGGCCGAAACCTCAATGTAGGTAGTATTTGAAGGCCAGCCGCACGGTAACATCATGTATATACCGCAATGGTAACATTTTTGATGTGATATTAAACGTTTTTAAATGTGTAAATAATGTCACCGCGAAAATTGTTAAGTGGCACTTTTATGGAGGTTCCAAATTTTTAGGGACCTCCTATAGCAGAACAGCCCTAGCATTGAAGTGAACTTATAGCTAGCGGCATAAAACTGGGGTCGAAAATTTTTTTCCCGACAATTGAAGTTTCTCTACCAGCTTTTAAGAGGTTTTCTATCTACTTACAGCTCTGATAACAATATGAAAGGTGACATTTTTGCATTATATTATATATGACTGTTTTATTTGAGTTCATTAGGTCCAATTGGCTCAACTTACATGCCAGACAGTAATAAAAGTCCATGCCGACCTTTACCCGCTGGCCAGCGGAGCCTAAATGTTGCTTTCTTAATAGTAAATAGTAGGAATATGAATTGCTTTCTTGCTGATTCCTATTAGTTTGACTCTATGTCTTTCTCTGGCCAAAACCTCAATAAAGGTAGTATTTGGAGGCCAGTCACACGTTAACATCATGTATATACTGCAATGGTAACATTTTTGATATGATATTAAACGTTTTTAAATGTTTAAATAATGGCGCCGCAAAAAATGTTAGTGGCACATTTATGGAGGTTCCAAACTTTTTAGGGACCTCCTATAGCAGAACAGCGCTAGCACTGAACTGAACTTATAGCTAGGGGCATAAAATTGGGGTCGAAAAATTTTTTCCCGACAATTGAATTTTCTCTACCAGCTTTTAAGAGGTTTTCTGTCTACTTACAGCTCTGATAACATTATGAGAGGTGACATTTTTGCATTATATTAAATATGACTGTTTCATTTGTCTTCATTAGGTCCAGTTGGCTCAACTTACATGCCAGACAATAATAAAAGTCCATGCCGACTTTTACCGGCTGGCCAGCGGAGCCTAAATCTTGCTTTTCTTAAAAATAAATAGTAGGAATATGAATTGCTTTGTTGCTGATTCCTATTAGTTTGACTCTGTATCTTTCTCTGGCAAAAACCTCAATGTAGGTAGTATTTGGAGGCCAGCCGCACGGTAACATCATGTATATACCACAATGGTAACTTTTTTGATGTGATATTAAACGTTTTTAAATGTGTAAATAATGTCACCGCGAAAATTGTTAAGTGGCACTTTTATGGAGGTTCCAAATTTTTAGGGACCTCCTATAGCAGAACAGCCCTAGCACTGAAGTGAACTTATAGCTAGCGGCATAAAACTGGGGTCGAAAATTTTTTTCCCGACAATTGAAGTTTCTCTACCAGCTTTTAAGAGGTTTTCTATCAACTTACAGCTCTGATAACAATATGAAAGGTGACATTATTGCATTATATTATATATGACTGTTTTATTTGAGTTCATTAGGTCCAATTGGCTCAACTTACATGCCAGACATTAATAGAAGTCCATGCCGACCTTTACCGGCTGGCCAGCGGAGCCTAAATAATGCTTTTCTTTAAAATAAATAGTAGGAATACGAATTGCTTTGTTGCTGATTCCTATTAGTTTCACTCTATGTCTTTCTCTGGCCATAACTTCAATGAAGGTAGTATTTGGATGCCAGCGACACTTTAACCTCATGTATATACTGCAAGGGTAACATTTTGATGTGATATTAAACTTTTTTAAATGTGTAAATATTGACACCGCAAAAATTGTTGAGTGGCACTTTTATGGAGGTTCCGAATTTTTTCAGGGACCTCCTATAGCAAAAAAGCCCTAGAACTGAATTGAGCTTATACCTAGGGGCATAAAACTGGGGTCGAAAATTTTTTTCCCGACAATTGAAATTTCTCTACCAGCTTTTAAGAGGTTTTCCATCTACTTACAGCTCTGATAACATTATGAGAGGTGACATTTTTGCATTATATTAAATATGACTGTTTTATTTGAGTTCATTAGGTCCAATTGGCTCAACTTACATGCCAGACAATAATAAAAGTCCATGCCGACTTTTACCGGCTGGCCAGCGGAGCCTAAATGTTGCTTTTCTTAAAAATAAATATTAGGAATATGAAATGCTTTGTTGCTGATTCCTATTAGTTTGACTCTATGTCTTTCTCTGGCCAAAACCTCAATGTAGGTAGTATTTGGAAGCCAGTCACACGTTAACATCATGTATATACTGCAATGACAACATTTTTGATGTGATATTAAACGTTTTTAAATGTGTAAATAATGTCACCGCGAAAATTGTTAAGTGGCACTTTTATGGAGGTTCCAAATTTTTAGGGACCTCCTATAGCAAAAAAGCCCTAGAACTGAATTGAGCTTATACCTAGGGGCATAAAACTGGGGTCGAAAATTTTTTTCCCGACAATTGAAATTTCTCTACCAGCTTTTAAGAGGTTTTCTATCTACTTACAGCTCTGATAACATTATGAGAGGTGACATTTTTGCATTATATTAAATATGACTGTTTTATTTGAGTTCATTAGGTCCAATTGGCTCAACTTACATGCCAGACAATAATAAAAGTCCATGCCGACTTTTACCGGCTGGCCAGCGGAGCCTAAATGTTGCTTTTCTTAAAAATAAATATTAGGAATATGAGATGCTTTGTTGCTGATTCCTATTAGTTTGACTCTATGTCTTTCTCTGGCCAAAACCTCAATGTAGGTAGTATTTGGAAGCCAGTCACACGTTAACATCATGTATATACTGCAATGACAACATTTTTGATGTGATATTAAACGTTTTTAAATGTGTAAATAATGTCACCGCGAAAATTGTTAAGTGGCACTTTTATGGAGGTTCCAAATTTTTAGGGACCTCCTATAGCAGAACAGCCCTAGCATTGAAGTGAACTTATAGCTAGTGGCATAAAACTGGGGTCGAAAATTTTTTTCCCGACAATTGAAGTTTCTCTACCAGCTTTTAAGAGGTTTTCTATCTACTTACAGCTCTGATAACAATATGAAAGGTGACATTTTTGCATTATATTATATATGACTGTTTTATTTGAGTTCATTAGGTCCAATTGGCTCAACTTACATGCCAGACAGTAATAAAAGTCCATGCCGACCTTTACCCGCTGGCCAGCGGAGCCTAAATGTTGCTTTCTTAATAGTAAATAGTAGGAATATGAATTGCTTTCTTGCTGATTCCTATTAGTTTGACTCTATGTCTTTCTCTGGCCAAAACCTCAATAAAGGTAGTATTTGGAGGCCAGTCACACGTTAACATCATGTATATACTGCAATGGTAACATTTTTGATATGATATTAAACGTTTTTAAATGTTTAAATAATGCCGCCGCAAAAAATGTTAGTGGCACATTTATGGAGGTTCCAAACTTTTCAGGGACCTCCTATAGCAGAACAGCGCTAGCACTGAACTGAACTTATAGCTAGGGGCATAAAATTGGGGTCGAAAAATTTTTTCCCGACAATTGAATTTTCTCTACCAGCTTTTAAGAGGTTTTCTGTCTACTTACAGCTCTGATAACATTATGAGAGGTGACATTTTTGCATTATATTAAATATGACTGTTTCATTTGTCTTCATTAGGTCCAGTTGGCTCAACTTACATGCCAGACAATAATAAAAGTCCATGCCGACTTTTACCGGCTGGCCAGCGGAGCCTAAATCTTGCTTTTCTTAAAAATAAATAGTAGGAATATGAATTGCTTTGTTGCTGATTCCTATTAGTTTGACTCTATATCTTTCTCTGGCAAAAACCTCAATGTAGGTAGTATTTGGAGGCCAGCCGCACGGTAACATCATGTATATACCACAATGGTAACTTTTTTGATGTGATATTAAACGTTTTTAAATGTGTAAATAATGTCACCGCGAAAATTGTTAAGTGGCACTTTTATGGAGGTTCCAAATTTTTAGGGACCTCCTATAGCAGAACAGCCCTAGCACTGAAGTGAACTTATAGCTAGCGGCATAAAACTGGGGTCGAAAATTTTTTTCCCGACAATTGAAGTTTCTCTACCAGCTTTTAAGAGGTTTTCTATCAACTTACAGCTCTGATAACAATATGAAAGGTGACATTATTGCATTATATTATATATGACTGTTTTATTTGAGTTCATTAGGTCCAATTGGCTCAACTTACATGCCAGACATTAATAGAAGTCCATGCCGACCTTTACCGGCTGGCCAGCGGAGCCTAAATGTTGCTTTTCTTAAAAATAAATAGTAGGAATATGAAATGCTTTGTTGCTGATTCCTATTAGTTTGACTCTATGTCTTTCTCTGGCCAAAACCTCAATGTAGGTAGTATTTGGAAGCCAGTCACACTTTAACATCATGTATATACTGCAATGACAACATTTTTGATGTGATATTAAACGTTTTTAAATGTGTAAATAATGTCACCGCAAAAATTGTTAAGTGGCACTTTTATGAAGGTTCCGAATTTTTTCAGGGACCTCCTATAGCAAAAAAGCCCTAGAACTGAATTGAGCTTATACCTAGGGGCATAAAACTGGGGTCGAAAATTTTTTTCCCGACAATTGAAATTTCTCTACCAGCTTTTAAGAGGTTTTCTATCTACTTACAGCTCTGATAACATTATGAGAGGTGACATTTTTGCATTATATTAAATATGACTGTTTTATTTGAGTTCATTAGGTCCAATTGGCTCAACTTACATGCCAGACAATAATAAAAGTCCATGCCGACTTTTACCGGCTGGCCAGCGGAGCCTAAATGTTGCTTTTCTTAAAAATAAATAGTAGGAATATGAAATGCTTTGTTGCTGATTCCTATTAGTTTGACTCTATGTCTTTCTCTGGCCAAAACCTCAATGTAGGTAGTATTTGGAAGCCAGTCACACGTTAACATCATTTATATACTGCAATGACAACATTTTTGATGTGATATTAAACGTTTTTAAATGTGTAAATAATGTCACCGCAAAAATTGTTAAGTGGCACTTTTATGAAGGTTCCAAACTTTTTTAGGGAATTCCTATAGCAGAAAGGCCTTAGAACTGAAATTAACTTATAGCTAGGGTCATAAAAGAGGGGTCGAAATTTTTTTCTCGACAATTGGAATTTCTCTACCAGCTTTTAAGAGGTTTTCTATCTACTTACAGCTCTGATAACATTAGGAAAGGTGACATTTTTGCATGATATTATATACGACTGTTTTATTTGAGTTCATTAGATCCAATTGGCTCAACTTACATGCCAGCAAATAATAAAAGTCCATGCCAACTTTTACCGGCTGGCCAGCGGAGCCTAAATATTGCTTTTCTTAAAAATAAATAGTAGGAATATGAATTGCTTTGTTGCTGATTCCTATTAGTTTGACTCTATGTCTTTCTCTAACCACAACTTCAATTTAGGTAGTATTTGGAGGCCAGTCACACGTTAACATCATGTATATACTGCAATGACAACATTTTTGATGTGATATTAAACGTTTTTAAATGTGTAAATAATGTCACCGCAAAAATTGTTAAGTGGCACTTTTATGAAGGTTGCAAACTTTTTTAGGGTCTTCCTATAGCAGAACGGCCTTAGTACTGAAGTGAACTTATAGCTAGGGGCATAAAACTGGGGTCGAAATTTTTTTCCCGACAATTGAAATTTCTCTGCCAGCTTTTAAGAGGTTTTCTATCTACTTATAGTTCTGATAACGTTATGCAAAGTGACATTTTTGCATTATATTATATATGACTGTTTTATTTGAGTTCATTAGGTCCAATTGGCTCAACTTACTTGCCAGACAATAGTAAAAGTCCATGCCGACCTTTACCGGCTGGCCAGCGGAGCTTAAATGTTGCTTTTCTTAAAAATAAATAGTAGCATATGAATTGCTTTGTTGCTGTTTCCTATTGGTTTGACTCTATGTCTTTCTCTGGCCACAATCTCAATGTAGGTATTATTTCGAGACCAGTCACACGTTAACATCATGTATTAATGGTAACATTTATGATGTGATATTAAACGTTTTTATATGTGTAAATATGTCACCGCAAAAATTGTTAAGTGGCACTTTTATGGAGGCTCCAAATTTTTTTAGGGACTTCCTATAGCAGAACCGCCTTAGTACTGAAGTGAACTTATAGCTAGGGGCATAAAACTGGGGTCGAAATTTTTTCCCCGACAATTGAAATTTCTCTACCAGCTTTTAAGAGGTTTTCTATCTACTTATAGTCCTGATAACATTATGAAAAGTGACATTTTTGCATCATATTATATATGACTGTTTTATTTGAGTTCATTAGGTTCAATTGGCTCAACTTACATGCCAAACAATAAGAAAAGTCCATGCCGACCTTTGCCGGCTGACCAGCGGAGCCTAAATGTTGCTTTTCTTAAAAATAAATAGTAGGAATATGAATTGCTTTGTTGCTGACTCCTTTTAGTTTGACTTCATGTCTTTCTATGGCCAAAACCTCAATGTAGGTAGTGTTTGGACTAACGAACAACTTTTTGAGATTTTCCAGTATGTTTTTGGTCGGTTCCCCTCCTCCTTCTCTCAACCGGGCTGGGGACCGGCTAAGGCGGAGTTACAAACAAACAACTATAGGAGATTTTGAGTAGAGCTTTAGGTAAAAAACCAAACTTAAACTCCACTTCCAAACCAAAACAAAGCATAATAAATCGCTAAATGACTATAAATGATAAAAGATAAATGATAAATGACTATAAAACAATATTTCCAATACCTAAATTTAAAAAAATGTCTTTTTCACCGGGTCAAGGAATTGACCAAATCGAACCAAACTGGGTATGGAGTATACCACGGGTACCTAGAGTTTAAAACAAAAAATTTTTGCTATAGCTTGTCTAGGAATAAAGTTAGCTTTTCGTACGGAAGTTTTCAAATATTTCGATTATTTAAATTTCAAAATTAGGTCTATTTCGTTAGATTGACGAGTTGTCCAAATCGATCCAAACTGGGTATGGAGTATACTGGCTATGGAGTATTTTTTATCGATTCCGCTCATTCCGGTCAATTTCCGCTCATTCCGGTCATCTCTTGCATTTTTTGAGCGGAATTTGAGCGGACTCCTCAACTTGGGTTTATTTCTACAATACCGACAAAAACCAACGCTTCATACATGCAAAACCGATGAAACCGACAAAAACCGACGAATACCGACGTTTCGTACGCCATTTTTGTCGGTATTTCTTAGCTCCAGTCTTTTCATAAATTGAACGATCCAAAGTCTGGATCATAAAGTTTTTCGGTCTTTCTGAGTCTTTTCATAAATGGAACGAGCCAAAGTCTGTATCATATCGCATTTTTGTCTGTACAAGTCTTTTCATAAGCGTTTTTGAACGAGCACATAAACGCACCAAAGTTTTGAACGAGGCAAAGTCTGGATCATAGGCATTTTTGGTCTGCCTGGGTATTTTCATAAGCAAAAATAGTCTGGATGGGTATTTTCATAGATCATTTTGAGCGAGGACCTCAACCTGGGAAGTTCAGAATAAAATAGAAACTTTAATTGCTTCTTCTTTACACCAGAAACAGCACCGGTGCAAGACAAAACAGAATTTCTGCAGAGAAGTCCACATTTATAAACAGTTGGAAAACAGCCGAGGACTATATCGCCACAATGGTTGGTTGATTGAAACTAGGTAGTTTGGTTGCAGTGGTCTTCATCCCATTAGCGATGAAGACGATGTAGCTTCATTCATTTTCCCTCTCCAATTTATGAATTATACTGCATAATATACTGCATAATATGATCAGAGCACAAACTGGAGACTGGCTATCTCGATCGTCTGGTGATATTGCTTGGCACGTCTGAACTAATATTTTTTCTGAGAACCTGTACGGTTTGATCAGATCCTTCTCAAGAGTCTTCAGAATCACAGAGGCAAGAGTTCTATTAGCAGGAAAGAACCGGTGCTCCTAAAAATGGGTACCCAGGTCGAGGTTATCGTTTGTGCTCGTTTATGACGCAGACCGTTTTCGAACGCACACAGGGGGTATGGTGCGTTCAAACATACACAGGCGAGGAATTTTTTTGAACGAGCAACATAAACGCACCAAGTGCTTACAGTCGAGCCAAAGTCTGCCCCATAGACGAGCCAAAAACTGCCCCATAGGCGCACCAGTTCTGCAGCATAGACGAGCCAAAAACTGTCCCATAGACGCACCACTTCTGCAACACAGACGAGCTAGAAACTTTATCATAGGCGAGCTAAAGTCTGCACCATACACTTTTTTACATCTTTTTTATAAACCTTTTTTAAGAAATATGATGTGTCCAGGTTTTTTCGTGATACCTCTTACTATCTCAAACTGCAAGAAAAACTGTCCGCACTTTAGGCGAGTTTTCCTTTGCAGCCCAAGAAAAAAACAGAGGCTCTGATAGCTAAAAAGACACAAACAGGTTCCGGATAAGCCAGAACCTAAAAAAAAAACAAAAATATAGCACCAAAACAACAAAATGTAGCACCATAACATATAAAGGCAAGGAAGACAGACAACATAATGGGAAAGTCCCTCTAAGGGCACAGGGAAAGGGGCACCTAAGTAAAAACCGATTTTTTTCCTATTTGAAAAATCATTTTTTTAATAAGCGAATAAGTCGATATTTCCGATTGAAATACGAAAATTTTTTCTAGGAAAGTTAGGTTGACCATTCTTTTAGCATTACAATTTAAACAGTACGGGTAGTCTGGGATATCAATATGGTTCATTTTGAACAACTCCTTGATCCAATAAAAAAGGCCTTTTTTTAAAATTCGCTAATCGCGAAATTCGCAAATTTCCGTATGAAAAACTAACTTTTTTCCAAGGCATGCTATACCAAAAAGTCTTTTTTTCCTATGCTCTACCTACACAGGGGATACTCCATACCGAGTTTGGTTCGATTTGAACAACTCCTTGACCCGATAAAATTTCTATATTTTTGAAAAAAGAATAAGCGAATAAGTCGATATTTCCGATTGAAATACGAAAATTTTTTCTAGGAAAGTTAGGTTGACCATTCTTTTAGCATTACAACCTAAATAGTACGGGTAATCTGGGATATCAAAATGGTTCAATTTGAACAACTCCTTGATCCAATAAAAAAGGCCTTTTTTAAAATTCGCTAATCGCGAAATTCGCAAATTTCCGTATGAAAAACTAACTTTTTTCCAAGGCATGCTATAACAAAAAGTCTTTTTCTCCTATGCCCTACCTACACAGGGGATACTCCATACCGAGTTTGATTCGATTTGAACAACTCCTTGACCCGATAAAATTTCTATTTTTTTGAAAAAAGAATAAGCGAATAAGTCGATATTTCCGATTGAAATACGAAAATTTTTTCTAGGAAAGTTAGGTTGACCATTCTTTTAGCATTACAACCTAAATAGTACTGGTAGTCTGGGATATCAATATGGTTCATTTTGAACAACTCCTTGATCCAATAAAAAAGGCCTTTTTTTAAAATTCGCTAATCGCGAATTTCGCAAATTTCCGTATGAAAACCTAACTTTTTTCCAAGGCATGCTATACCAAAAAGTCGTTTTTCCTATGCTCTACCTACACAGTGGATACTCCATGCCGAGTTTGGTTCGATTTGGACAACCCCTTGATTCGACGAAATAGACCAATTTTTAAAATTATAATCGCAAAATTATTCGAAATAATAGCAAATTTCCGTATGAAAAACTAACTTTTTTCCTAGGCAAGCTATAGCAAAAATTCTTTTTGTGCTAGACTCTAACTACGCTTATAATACTCCATACCGAGTTTGGTTCGATTTGGACAACTCCTTGACCGAATAAAAAAGACCTATTTTTAAAATTATTTGTTTGAAATAATTGCACAAATCCGTATGAAAAACTAACTTTTTTCCTAGGCAAGCTATAGCAAAAATTCTTTTTGTTTTAGACTTAAGGTACACAGGGGATACTCCATGCCGAGTTTGGTTCGATTTGGACAACTCCTTGATTCGACGAAATAGACCAATTTTTAGAATTATTTATTTGAAATAATTGCACAAATCCGTATGAAAAACTAACTTTTTTCCTAGGCAAGCTATAGCAAAAATTCTTTGTGTTTTACACTCTAGGTACCTATGAGATTCTCCATACCGAGTTTGGTTTGATTTGAACAACTCCTTGACCCGATGAAATTTGTATATTTTTGAGAATAGAATAAGCGAATAAGTCAAAATTTCCGTATGAAAAACTAACTTTTTTCCTAGGCAAGCTATAGCAAAAAATCTTTTTGTTTCAGACCCTATATATACAGGGGATACTCCATACCAAGTTTGGTTCCATTTGCACAACTCCTTGACCCGACGAAATAGACCTATTTCTAAAATTATAATCGCAAAATTATTCTAAATAATAGCAAATTTCCGTATGAAAAACTAACTTTTTCCCTTGGCAAGCTATAGCAGTAATTCTTTTTGTGCTAGACTCTAACTACGCCGGTGATACTCCATAGCGAGTTTGGTTTGATTTGGACAACTCCTTGACCGAATAAAAAAGACCTATTTTTAAAATTATTTATTTGAAATAATTGCACAAATCCGTATGAAAAACTAACTTTTTTCCTAGGCAAGCTATAGCAAAAATTCTTTTTGTTTTAGACTCTATATATACAGGGGATACTCCATACCAAGTTTGGTTCCATTTGCACAACTCCTTGACCCGACGAAATAGACCTATTTTTAAAATTCAATAATTGCAATTTAAACGAAATAATTGCAACTTTCCGTATGAAAAACTAACTTGCTTCCTAGGCAAGCTATACCAAAAATTCTTTCTGTCTCAGAGTCAAACTACCCTGGGGATTCTCCATACCAAGTTTGGTTTGATTTGAACAACTTTTTGATCCGATAAAAAAGACCTATTTTTAAAATTCCTTTTTCGAGAAATTCAAAAAGTTCCGTATGATATACTCACTTTTTTTTCTAGGCAAGCTATACCAAAAAATCTTTTCGTTTCAGACTCTATATATACAGGTGATACTCCATACCAATTTTCTTTTCATTTGCACAACTCCTTGACCCGACGAAATAGACCAATTTTTATAATTATTTATTTGAAATAATTGCACAAATCCGTATGAAAAACTAACTTTTTTCCTAGGCAAGCTATAGCAAAAAATCTTTTTGTTTCAGACTCTATATATACAGGGGATACTCCATACCAAGTTTGGTTCCATTTGCACAACTCCTTGACCCGACGAAATAGACCTATTTTTAAAATTCAATAATTGCAATTTAAACGAAATAATTGCAACTTTCCGTATGAAAAACTATCTTTTTTCCTAGGCAAGCTATAGCAAAAATTCTTTTTGTTTTACACTCTAGGTACCGATGGGATTCTCCATACCGAGTTTGGTTTGATTTGAACAACTCCTTGACCCGATGAAATTTCTCTTTTTTTGAAAATAGAATAAGCGAATAAGTCAAAATTTCCGTATGAAAAGCTAACTTTTTTCCTAGGCAAGCTATAGCAAAAAATCTTTTCGTTTCAGACTCTATATATACAGGGATACTCCATACCAAGTTTGGTTCCATTTGCACAACTCCTTGACCCGACGAAATAGACCTATTTTTAAAATTCAATAATTGCAATTTAAACGAAATAATTGCAACTTTCCGTATGAAAAACTAACTTTTTTCCTAGGCAAGCTATAGCAAAAATTCTTTTTGTTTTACACTCTAGGTACCTATGGGATTCTCCATACGGAGTTTGGTTTGATTTGAACAACTGCTTGACCCGATGAAATTTCTCTTTTTTTGAAAATAGAATAAGCGAATAAGTCCAAATTTCCGTATGAAAAACTAACTTTTTTCCTAGGCAAGCTATAGCAAAAAATCTTTTCGTTTCAGACTCTATATATACAGGGGATACTCCATACCAAGTTTGGTTCCATTTGCACAACTCCTTGACCCGACGAAATAGACCTATTTTTAAAATTCAATAATTGCAATTTAAACGAAATAATTGCAACTTTCCGTATGAAAAACTAACTTGCTTCCTAGGCAAGCTATACCAAAAATTCTTTCTGTCTCAGAGTCTACCTACCCTGGGGATTCTCCATACCAAGTTTGGTTTGATTTGAACAACTTTTTGATCCGATAAAAAAGACCTATTTTTAAAATTAGTTATTTGAAATAATCGCAAATTTCCGTACGAAAAACTAACTTTTTTCCTAGGCAAGCTATACCACAAATTCTTTTTGTTTTACAATCTAGTTACCCTTGGGATACTCGGTACCAAGTTTGGTTCGATTTGGACAACTCCTTGACCCGATGAAAAAGACCTATTTTTAAAGTTCAATAATTTCAAGTTATTCGAAACAATAGCAAATTTCCGTATGAAAAACTAACTTTTTTCCTAGGCAAGCTATACCAAAAATTCTTTTTGTTTTACAATCTAGTTACCCAGGGGTTACTCGATGACAAGTTTGGTTCACTTTGAACAACTCCTTGACCCGATAAAAAAGACCAATTTTTAAAATTCGTTATTTGCGAAATTCGCAATTTTTAGTATGAAAAATTAACTTTTTTCCTAGGCAAGCTATACCAAAAATTCGTTTTGTTTTACAGGTTAGTTACCCATGGGATACTCGATGACAAGTTTGATTCACTTTGAACAACTCCTTGACCCGATGAAAAAGACCTATTTTTAAAATTCGTTATTTGCGAAATTCGCAAATTTCAGTATGAAAAATTAACTTTTTTCCTAGGCAAGCTATACCGAAAACTCTTTTTGTTTTGCAATCTAGTTACCCAGGGGTTACTCGATAACAAATTTGGTTCACTTTGAACAACTCTTTGACCTGATAAAATTTAAATATTTTTTAAAATTATTTAAAATTAATTATTCGAATTAATCGGAAATTAACGTACGAAAAACTAACTTCCTTCCTAGGAAAGCTATACCAAAAACTTTTTTTGTCTTAGAGTCTACCTACACTGGGGATTCTCCATACCAAGTGTGGTTCACTTTGGACAACTCCTTGACCCAATAAAATTTCTATATTTTTGAAAATAGAAAAAGCGAAAAAGTCGATATTTCCGATTGAAATACGATTTTTTTTTCTATGAAATTTAGGCGGACCATTCTTTTTGCATTACAACCTAAATAGTACTGGTAGGCCGGGATATCAATTTGGTTCACTTTAAACAACTCTAAGATCCGATAAAATTTAACTATTTTTTAAAATATAATAAGCGAAAAAGCCGATTTTTCCGATTGAAATACGAAGTTTTTTTCTATGAAAGTTAGGCGGACCATTCTTTTTGCATTACAACCTAAATAGTACTGGTAGGCCGGGATATCAATTTGGTTCACTTTAAACAACTCTAAGATCCGATAAAATTTAACTGTTTTTTAAAATTGCTTATTTGAAATAATCGCAAATATCCGTACGAAAAACTAACTTCCTTCCTAGGCAAGCTAAACCAAAATATCTTTTTGTCTTAGAGTCTACCTACCCTGGGATTACTACAAACCAAGTTTGGTGTGATTTGAACAACTCCTTGACCCGATGAAAAAGACCTATATTTTAACATTCGTTATTCGAGAAGTACGCAAATTTCCGTATAAAAAACTAACTTTTGTCCTAGGTAAACTATACCAAAAATTCCTTTTCTCCTATGCTCTAACTACACAGGCGATACTACATACCAAGTTTGGTTCGATTTGGACAACTCCTTGAACCAATGAAAAGCAACCGAGCATTCAGTCGCTATGCCCTGTTTTCAATTGGCACCAAACGCTAGTTCGTTTATATGTTCCCGAAGGGTGCATCAAAAGCATTCAACATAGTCTTAAAAGTTTTGTGCAATGATATCGCAACTCATATTAACCGGCTATCAACATAAACAGTCTGATTACAGAAAACTTAAAGATCGAGCAGTGAGCATGTGGTCATTTTCGGAGGTTCGAGATCGAAAATCGTTAATAACTTCTAAAATACTAACCAATCGAAACCTATATGCAGCACCTAGTTATTCGTTTCTACATAAAACAAGTAGTAAAACAAGCTATAGTACACAACTTTTGGACCATCCATGCACGAAAAAATTCAAAATGCACGTTTGGTAGCCCCCAGACCTCAAGGGGGGTGCACCACCTGCAGAGGCAAAATACACCACCAAGACCGCTGAAAACCCATATGCAGCACCTAGTTATTAGTTTTTACATATAACAGGGAGTAAATAAGCCATAGTACATCACTTTTGGACCATCCATGCACGAAAAATTTCAAAATGCACGTTTGGTACCCCCCAAGACCTCAAGGGGGGGGGGGTGCACCACCTGTAGAGGCAAAATGCACCACCAAGACCGCTGAAAACCTATATGCAGCACCTAGTTATTAGTTTCTACATATAACAAGGAGTAAAACCAGCCATAGTACATCACTTTTGGACCATCCATGCACGAAAAATTACAAAATGCACGTTTGGTACCCCCCAAGACCTCAAGGGGGGGTGCACCACATGCAGAGGCAAAATGCACCACCAAGACCGCTGAAAACCTATATGCAGCACCTAGTTGTTAGTTTTTACATATAACAAGGAGTAAAACAAGCCATAGTACATCACTTTTGGACCATCCGTGCACGAAAAATTTCAAAATGCACGTTTGGTACCCCCCAAGACCTCAAGGGGGGTTGCACCACCTGCAGAGGCAAAATTCACCACCAAGACCACTAAAAACCTATATGGAGCACCTAGTATCTAGTTTCTACGTATAACAAGGAGTAAAATAAGCTATAGAACAAAATTTTTGGACCATTCTTGCCCGAAAAATTTCAAAATGCACCTTTGGTACCAAACACCTCAATTTGGGCAGTTACAGAGCTACAGAGACGAAATTTGGTGTTTTCCTGCCGGGGAACGCACTGAAAAATGATATGGGTGCATTCAGGACATGTTATTGTAACTTAATTAACCATTAAAAACATCCAGTACAGCTGTTTTACAACACCGAAATTTCGACCATCATGAATTTCGAGGTTTTGGAGTAATTCTCTAGTTTACCCCCAAAATACTACAAACCACTGTCCAATTGTCATGAGAATATTTATCAGCAGTAACGAGGTGCTTAATACCAAGCGATTACGCTTATGTTGAGCAAATTTGGTTCTGTAGTTATTGAGAAATTAATGAAAACAACTTTAAACGTAGTAAATTTTTTTTCAAAATTATCCCATCTCAGTTGAAATTATATCAAAATGCATGTCTCAAACGGCTGGTTGACCAAAAAATGACAGACCTCTTGCTTTGAGCATATCATGGCTGACATTCAGAAAGTTTTTTCATACGAAATTTCAGTTTCTATAACTCCAAAACAATCGTTTTTGCAGGTTGTACCGAAATGCACAGAAAAAGCAGTAATAAAGTCCGAGTGTTTGCGTTTTTGAACACAAAACTTTTTGTTTAAGTTTGGTATCTAATTATTACCACAAAGTACATGAATTGAGCAAGATAACAAGCCTACGAACATACCAATTGATACGGTAATCGTGAAGATATCAATAAATCTGTTTAAAGAGGTAATATGTAAGGTTAAATTTTCTTCCAGTTTCAAGCCAAATTGTTACAATCTACTCAATATATACCATGAAAATATTTTTCTGCAATAAAGATGCACTAAATATAAAGCTATTCAGACTATTTTGAGCCAAGTTAAATCAGTAGTTGATGAATAACTAGAATAAACATCATTGGACATGGCAATATTTTTTCCAAAAAACTCAGTTTTTAGTAGAAATTATCTTAAAAAATGCGTCGAAAACGTTTGAAAACCAATAAATTAGGCACTTCGTGCTTTCATAACAACATGGTCACCTCTTGGAATGGTTATTATACAAAAACTTTTTTGCCTTTTAGTTTTGCAGCTGTACCGATATGCTTTTCTTAAACATAAAGAGTAGGAATATGAATTGCTTTGTTGTTGATTCCTATTAGTTTGACTCTGTCTTTCCCTGGCCTACACCTCAATGCAGGTAGTAATTGGAGGCCAGCCACACGTTAACATCATGTATATACTGCAATGGTAACATTTTTGATATGATATTAAACGTTTTTAAATGTTTAAATAATGGCGCCGCAAAAAATGTTATGTGGCAATTTTATGAAGGTTGCAAACTTTTTAGGGACCTCCTATGGCAAAAGGGCCTTAGTGCTGAAAAGAACCTATAGCTAGGCGCATAAAACTGGGGTCGAAAAATTTTTCCGTACAATTGAAATTTCTCTACCAGCTTTTAAGAGGTTTTCTACCTACTTACAGCTCTGATAACATTATGAAAGGAGACATTTTTGCATTATATTATATATGACTGTTTTATTTGAGTTCATTAGGTCCAATGGGCTCATCTTACATGCCAGACAATAATAAAAGTCCATGCCGACCTTTACCGGCTGGCCAGCGGAGCCTAAATGTTGCTTTTCTTAAAAATAAATAGTAGGAATATGAATTGCTTTGTTGCTGATTCCTATTAGTTTGACTCTATGTCTTTCTCTGGCCAAAACCTCAATTCAGGTAGTAATTGGAGGCCAACCACACATTAACAACATGTATATACTGCAATGGTAACATTTTTGATGTGATATTAAACGTTTTTAAATGTGTAAAAAGTGGCGCCGCAAAAATTGTTAAGAGGCACCCTTATGAAAGTTCCAAACTTCTTTAGGGACCTCCTATAGCGGAATGGCCTTAGAACTGATG
Source organism: Convolutriloba macropyga (assembly GCF_964194025.1). NCBI lineage: Eukaryota > Metazoa > Xenacoelomorpha > Acoela > Convolutidae > Convolutriloba > Convolutriloba macropyga. The sequence goes on from NC_134476.1 coordinate 66,165,906, forward strand.
TGAACCTGTAGCTAGGAGCGTAAAACTGGGTTCGATAAGTATTTTCCCGACAACTAACATTTCTCTACCACCTGTTAAGAGGTTTTCCATCTACTTACAGCTCTGATAACATTATGAAAGGAGACATTTTTGCATTATATTATATATGACTGTTTTATTTGAGTTTATTAGGTCCAATGGGCTCATCTTACATGCCAGACAATAATAAAAGTCTATGCCGACCTTTACCGGCTGGCCAGCGGAACCTAAATGTTGCTTTTCTTAAAAATAAATAGTAGGAATATGAATTGCTTTGTTGCTGATTCCTATTAGTTTGACTCTGTCTCTCTCTGGCCAAAACCTAAATATAGGTAGTAATTGGAGGCCATTCACTTGTTAACATTATGTATATACTGCAGTGGTAACATTTTTGATGTGATATTATACGTTTTTAAATGTGTAAATATGTCACCGCAAAAATTGTTAAGTGGCAATTTTATGAAGGTTGCAAACTTTTTAGGAACCTCCTATGGCAAAAGGGCCTTAGTGCTGAAAGGAACCTATAGCTAGGCGCATAAAACTGGGGTCGAAAATTTTTTCCCTACAATTGAAATTTCTCTAACAGCTTTTAAGAGGTTTTCTATCTACTTACAGCTCTGATAACATTATGAAAGGAGACATTTTTGCATTATATTATATATGACTGTTTTATTAGAGTTCGTTAGGTCCAATTGGCTCAACTTACATGCCAGACAATAATAAAATCCCATGCCGACCTTTACCGGCTGGCCATCGGAGCCTAAATAATGCTTTTCTTTAAAATAAATAATAGGAATACGAATTGCTTTTTTGCTGATTCCTATTAGTTTCACTCTATGTCTTTCTCTGGCCATAATGTCAATGTAGGTAGTATTTTGAGACCAGTCACACGTTAACATCATGTATATACTGCAATGGTAACATTTATGATGTGATATTAAACGTTTTTATATGTGTAAAAATGTCACCGCAAAAATTGTTAAGTGGCACTTTTATGGAGGTTCCAAACTTTTTTAGGGACTTCCTATTGCAGAAAGGCCTCAGTACTCAATTGAACTTATAGCTAGGGGCATAAAACTGGGGTCGAAATTTTTTTTCCCGACAATTGAAATTTCTCTACCAGCTTTTAAGAGGTTATATATTGGCTTAACTGATAACAGTTCTGATAACATTATGAAAAGTGACATTTTTGCATATATTATATATGACTGTTTTATTTGAGTTCATTAGGTCCAATTGGCTTAACTTACATGCCAGACAATAATAAAAGTCCATGCCGACTTTTACCGGCTGGCCAGCGGAGCCTAAATGTTGCTTTCTTAAAAGTAAATAGTAGGAATATGAATTGCTTTCTTGCTGATTCCTATTAGTTTGACTCTATGTCTTTCTCTGGCCAAAACCTCAATAAAGGTAGTATTTTGAGGCCAGTCACACGTTAACATCATGTATATACTGCAATGGTAACATTTTTGATGTGATATTAAACGTTTTTAAATGTGTAAATAGTAGCGCCGCAAAAATTGTTATGTGTTAATTTTATGAAAGTTGCAAACTTTTTAGGGACCTCCTATGGCAAAAGGGCCTCAGTGCTGAAAGGAACCTATAGCTAGGCGCATAAAACTGGGGTAGAAAATTTTTTCCCTAGAATTGAAATTTCTCTACCAGCTTTTAAGAGGTTTTCTATCTACTTACAGCTCTGATAACATTATGAAAGGAGACATTTTTGCATTATATTATATATGACTGTTTTATTAGAGTTCGTTAGGTCCAATTGGCTCAACTTACATGCCAGACAATAATAAAAGTCCATGCCGACCTTTACCGGCTGGCCAGCGGAGCCTAAATAATGCTTTTCTTTAAAATAAATAGTAGGAATACGAATTGCTTTTTTGCTGATTCCTCTTAGTTTCACTCTATGTCTTTCTCTGGCCATAATGTCAATGTAGGTAGTATTTTGAGACCAGTCACACGTTAACATCATGTATATACTGCAATGGTAACATTTATGATGTGATATTAAACGTTTTTATATGTGTAAATATGTCACCGCAAAAATTGTTAAGTGGCACTTTTATGGAGGTTCCAAACTTTTTTAGGGACTTCCTATTGCAGAAAGGCCTCAGTACTCAATTGAACTTATAGCTAGGGGCATGAAACTGGGGTCGAAATTTTTTTTCCCGACAATTGAAATTTCTCTACCAGCTTTTAAGAGGTTTTATATCTACTTATAGTTCTGATAACATTATGAAAAGTGACATTTTTGCATTATATTTTATATGACTGTTTTATTTGAGTTCATTAGGTCCAATTGGCTCAACTTACATGCCAGACAATAATAAAAGTCCATGTCGACTTTTACCGGCTGACCAGCGGAGCCTAAATGTTGCTTTCTTAAAAGTAAATAGTAGGAATATGAATTGCTTTCTTGCTGATACCTATTAGTTTGACTCTATGTCTTTCTCTGGCCAAAACCTCAATAAAAGTAGTATTCTGAGGCCAGTCACACGTTAACATCACGTATATACTGCAATGGTAACATTTTTGATGTGATACTAAACGTTATTAAATGTTTAAAGAATGGCGCCGCAAAAAATGTTAAGTGGCACTTTTATGAAGATTTCAAACATTTTTAGGAACCTCCTAAAGCAGAAGGGCCTTAGTACTGAAGAGAACTTATTGCTAGGCGCATAAAACTGGGGTCGAAAATTTTTTCCCTTTAATTGCAATTTCTCTACCAGCTTTTAATAGGTTTTCTATCTACTTACAGCTCTGATAACATTATGGAAGGTGACATTTTTGCATTATATAATATATGACTGTTTTATTTGAGTTCATTAGGTCCAATTGGCTCAACTTACATGCCAGACAATAATAAAAGTCCATGCCGACTTTTACCGGCTGGCCAGCGGAGCCTAAATGTTGCTTTCTTAAAAGTAAATAGTAGGAATATGAATTGCTTTCTTGCCGATTCCTATTAGTTTGACTCTATGTCTTTCTCTGGCCAAAACCTCAATAAAGGTTGTATTTTGAGGCCAGTCACACGTTAACATCATGTATATACTGCAATGGTAACATTTTTGATGTGATATTAAACGTTTTTAAATGTTTAAAGAATGGCGCCGCAAAAAATGTTAAGTGGCACTTTTATGAAGATTTCAAACATTTTTAGGAACCTCCTAAAGCAGAAGGGCCTTAGTACTGAAGAGAACTTATTGCTAGGCGCATAAAACTGGGGTCGAAAATTTTTTCCCTGCAATTGAAATTTCTCTACCAGCTTTTAAGAGGATATATATTGGCTTAACTGATAACAGTTCTGATAACATTATGAAAAGTGACATTTTTGCATTATATAATATATGACTGTTTTATTTGAGTTCATTAGGTCCAATTGGCTCAACTTACATGCCAGACAATAATAAAAGTCCATGCCGACTTTTACCGGCTGGCCAGCGGAGCCTAAATGTTGCTTTCTTAAAAGTAAATAGTAGGAATATGAATTGCTTTCTTGCTGATTCCTATTAGTTTGACTCTATGTCGTTCTCTGGCCAAAACCTCAATAAAGGTAGTATTTTGAGGCCAGTCACACGTTAACATCATGTATATACTGCAATGGTAACATTTTTGATGTGATATTAAACGTTTTTAAATGTTTAAAGAATGGCGCCGCAAAAAATGTTAAGTGGCACTTTTATGAAGATTTCAAACATTTTTAGGAACCTCCTATAGCAGAAGGGCCTTAGTACTGAAGAGAACTTTTTGCTAGGCGCATAAAACTGGGATCGAAAATTTTTTCCCTGCAATTGAAATTTCTCTACCAGCTTTTAAGAGGTTATATATTGGCTTAACTGATAACAGTTCTGATAACATTATGAAAAGTGACATTTTTGCATTATATAATATATGACTGTTTTATTTGAATTCATTAGGTCCAATTGGCTCAACTTACATGCCAGACAATAATAAAAGTCCATGCCGACTTTTACCGGCTGGCCAGCGGAGCCTAAATGTTGCTTTCTTAAAAGTAAATAGTAGGAATATGAATTGCTTTCTTGCTGATTCCTATTAGTTTGACTCTATGTCTTTCTCTGGCCAAAACCTCAATAAAGGTAGTATTTTGAGGCCAGTCACACGTTAACATCATGTATATACTGCAATGGTAACATTTTTGATGTGATATTAAACGTTTTTAAATGTTTAAAGAATGGCGCCGCAAAAAATGTTAAGTGGCACTTTTATGAAGATTTCAAACATTTTTAGGAACCTCCTAAAGCAGAAGGGCCTTAGTACTGAAGAGAACTTATTGCTAGGCGCATAAAACTGGGGTCGAAAATTTTTTCCCTGCAATTGAAATTTCTCTACCAGCTTTTAATAGGTTTTCTATCTACTTACAGCTCTGATAACATTATGAAAGGTGACATTTTTGCATTATATAATATATGACTGTTTTATTTGAGTTCATTAGGTCCAATTGGCTCAACTTACATGCCAGACAATAATAAAAGTCCATGCCGACTTTTACCGGCTGGCCAGCGGAGCCTAAATGTTGCTTTCTTAAAAGTAAATAGTAGGAATATGAATTGCTTTCTTGCTGATTCCTATTAGTTTGACTCTATGTCTTTCTCTGGCCAAAACCTCAATAAAGGTAGTATTTGGAGGCCAGTCACACGTTAACATCATGTATATACTGCAATGGTAACATTTTTGATATGATATTAAACGTTTTTAAATGTTTAAATACTGGCGCCGCAAAAAATGTTAAGTCGCACTTTTATGAAGATTTCAAACTTTTTTAGGGACCTCCTATAGCAGAAGGGCCTTAGTACTGAAAAAAACTTATAGCTAGACGCATAAAACTGGGATCGAAAATTTTTTCCCTTTAATTGCAATTTCTCTACCAGCTTTTAATAGGTTTTCTATCTACTTACAGCTCTGATAACATTATGGAAGGTGACATTTTTGCATTATATAATATATGACTGTTTTATTTGAGTTCTTTTGGTCCATTTGGCTCAACTTACAAGCCAGACAATAATAAAAGTCCATGCCGACTTTTACCGGCTGGCCAGCGGAGCCTCAATAATGCTTTTCTTTAAAATAATTAATAGGAATATGAATTGCTTTGTTGCTGATTCCTATTAGTTTGACTCTATGTCTTTCTCTGGCCATAACGTCAATGTAAGTAGTTTTTGGATGCCAGCCACACGTTAACATCATGTATATACTGCAAGGGTAACATTTTGATTTGATATTAAACCTTTTTAAATGTGTAAATAATGTCACCGCAAAAATTGTTAAGTGGCACTTTTATGGAGGTTCGAAACTTTTTTAGGGGCCTCCTATAGCAAAACAGCCCTAGCACTGAAGTGAACTTATAGCTAGGGGCATAAAACTGGGGTCGAATATTTTTTTCCCGACAATTGAATTTTCTCTACCAGCTTTTAAGAGGTTTTCTATCTACTTATAGTTCTGATAACATTATGAAAAGTGACATTTTTGCATTATATTGTATATGACTGTTTTTTTTGAGTTCATTAGGTCCAATTGGCTCAACTTACATGCTAGACAATAATAAAAGTCAATGCCGACGTTTACCGACTGGCCAGCGGAGCCTAAATAATGCTTTTCTTTAAAATAAATAGTAGGAATACGAATTGCTTTGTTGCTGATTCCTATTAGTTTCACTCTATGTCTTTCTCTGGCCATAATGTCAATGTAGGTAGTATTTGGATGCCAGCCACACATTAACCTCATATATATACTGCAAGGGTAACATTTTGATGTGATATTAAACTTTTTTAAATGTGTAAATATTGTCACCGCAAAAATTGTTAAGTGGCACTTTTATGGAGGTTCCAAATTTTTTCAGGGACCTCCTATAGCAAAAAAGCCCAAGAACTGATGTGAGCTTGTACCTAGGACATAAAACTGGGGTCGAAAATTTTTTTTCCCGACAATTGAAATTTCTCTACCAGCTTTTAAGAGGTTTTCTATCTACTTACAGCTCTGATAACATTATGAGAGGTGACATTTTTGCATTATATTAAATATGACAGTTTTATTTGAGTTCATTAGGTCCAATTGGCTCAACTTACATGCCAGACAATAATAAAAGTCCATGCCGACTTTTACCGGCTGGCCAGCGGAGCCTAAATGTTGCTTTTCTTAAAAATAAATAGTAGGAATATGAAATGCTTTGTTGCTGATTCCTATTAGTTTGACTCTATGTCTTTCTCTGGCCACAACCTCAATGTAGGTAGTTTTTGGAGGCCAGACACATGTTAACATCATGTTTATACTGCAATGGTAACATTTTTGATGTGATATTAAACGTTTTTAAATGTGTAAATAATGTCACCGCAAAAATGGTTAAGTGGCACATTTATGAAGGTTCCAAACTTTTTTAGGGAATTCCTATAGCAGAACGGCCTTAGAACTGAAATTAACTTATAGCTAGGGTCATAAAACTGGGGTCGAAAGTTCTTTCTCGACAATTGGAATTTCTCTACCAGCTTTTAAGAGGTTTTCTATCTACTTACAGCTCTGATATTTTATGAAAGGTGACATTTTTGCATTATGTTATATATATATATCTGTTTTATTTTAGTTCATTAGGTCCAATTGGCTCAACTTACATGCCAGACAATAGTAAAAGTCCATGCCGACCTTTACCGGCTGGCCAGCGGAGCTTAAATGTTGCTTTTCTTAAAAATAAATAGTTGCAATATGAATTGCTTTGTTGCTGTTTCCTATTAGTTTGACTCTATGTCTTTCTCTGGCCACAACCTCAATGTAGTTAGTATTTGGAGGCCAGTCACACGTTAACATCATGTATATACTGCAATGGTAACCTTTTTGATGTGATATTAAACGTTTTTAAATGTGTAAATAATGTCACCGCAAAAATTGTTAAGTGGCAATTTTATGAAGGTTCCCAGCTTTTTCAGGGACCTGCTATAGAATAACGGCCTTAGAACTGAAGTGAACTTATAGCTAGGGTCATAAAACTGGGGTCGAAAAATTTATTCTCGACAATTGGAATTTCTCTGACAGCTTTTAAGAGGTTTTCTATCTACTTACAGCTCTGATAACATTAGGAAAGGTGACATTTTTGCATGATATTATATACGACTGTCTTATTTGAGTTCATTAGGTCCAATTGGCTCAACTTAAATGCCAGACAATAGTAAAAGTCCATGCCGACCTTTACCGGCTGGCCAGCGGAGCTTAAATGTTGCTTTTCTTAAAAATAATTAGTAGCAATATGAATTGCTTTGTTGCTGTTTCCTATTAGTTTGACTCTATGTCTTTCTCTGGCCACAATCTCAATGTAGGTAGTATTTCGAGACCAGTCACACGTTAACATCATATATATACTGCAATGGTAAAATTTGTGATGTGATATTAAACGTTTTTATATGTGTAAATATGTCACCGCAAAAATTGTTAAGTGGCACTTTTATGGAGGTTCCAAACTTTTTAGGGACTTCCTATTGCACAAAAGCCTCAGTACTCAAGTGAACTTATAGCTAGGGGCATGAAACTGGGGTCGAAATTTTTTTTCCTGACAATTGAAATTTCTACCAGCTTTTAAGAGGTTTTATATCTACTTATAGTTCTGATAACATTATGAAAAGTGACATTTTTGCATTACATTATATATGACTGTTTTATTTGAGTTCATTAGGTCCAATTGGCTCAACTTACATGCCAGACAATAGTAAAAGTCCATGCCGACCTTTACCGGCTGGCCAGCGGAGCCTAGACGTTGCTTTTCTTAAAAACAAATAGTAGGAAGATGAATTGCTTAGTTGCTGATTCCTATTAGTTTGACTCTATGTCTTTCTCTGGCCACAACCTCAATGTAGGTAGTATTTGGAGACTAGTCACACGTTAACATCATGTATATACTGCAATGGTAACATTTATGATGTGATCTTAAACGTTTTTAAATGTGTAAGTAATGTCACCGCAAAAATGGTTAAGTGGCACTTTTATGAAGGTTCCAAACTTTTTTAGGGAATTCCTATAGCAGAACGGCCTTAGAACTGAAGTTAAATTATAGCTAGGGTCATAAAACTGGGGTCGAAAGTTCCTTCTCGACAATTGGAATTTCTCTACCAGCTTTTAAGAGGTTTTCTATCTACTTACAGCTCTGATATTTTATGAAAGGTGACATTTTTGCATTATATTATATATGACTGTTTTATTTGAGTTCATTAGGTCCAATTGGCTCAACTTACATGCCAGACAATAGAAAAAGTCCATGCCGACCTTTACCGGCTGGCCAGCGGAGCCTAGACGTTGCTTTTCTTAAAAACAAATAGTAGGAATATGAATTGCTTAGTTGCTGATTCCTATTAGTTTGACTCTATGTCTTTCTCTGGCCACAACCTCAATGTAGGTAGTATTTGGAGATCAGTCACACGTTAACATCATGTATATACTGCAATGGTAACATTTATGATGTGATATTAAACGTTTTTATATGTGTAAGTAATGTCACCGCAAAAATGGTTAAGTGGCACTTTTATGAAGGTTCCAAATTTTTAGGGACCTCCTATAGCAGAACAGCCCTAGCACCGAAGTGAACTTATAGCTAGCGGCATAAAACTGGGGTCGAAATTTTTTTTCCCGACAATTGAAATTTCTCTACCAGCTTTTAAGAGGTTTTCTATCTACTTACAGCTTTGATAACATTATGAAAAGTGACATTTTTGCATTATATTATATATGACTGTTTTATTTGAGTTCATTAGGTCCAATTGGCTCAACTTACATGCCAAACAAAAACAAAATTCCATGCAGACCTTTGCCGGCTGACCAGCGGAGCCTAAATGTTGCTTTTCTTAAAAATAAATAGTAGGAATATGAATTGCTTTGTTGCTGATTCCTTTTAGTTTGACTTTATGTCTTTCTCTGGCCAAAACCTTAATGTAGGTAGTGTTTGGACTAACGAACAACTTTTTGAGATTTTTCAGTATGTTTTTGGTGTTTTCCCCTCCTCCTTCTCTCAACCGGGCTGGGGACCGGCAAAGGCGGAGTTACAAACAAACAACTATAGGAGATTTTGAGTAGATCTTTAGGTAAAAAATCAAACTTTAACTCTACTTCCAAACAAAACAAAGCATAATAAATCTCTAAATGACTATAAATGATAAAAGATAAATGATAAATGACTATAAAACAATATTTCCAATACCTAAATTTAAAAAAAAATGTCTTTTTCACCGGGTCAAGGAATTGACCAAATCGAACCAAACTGGGTATGGAGTATACCACGGGCGGGTACCTAGAGTGTAAAACAAAAAAAAATTTTTGCTATAGCTTGTCTAGGAAAAAAGTTAGCTTTTCGTACGGAAATTTTCAAATATTTCGATTATTTAAATTTCAAAATTAGGTCTATTTCGTTAGATTGACGAGTTGTCCAAATCGATCCAAACTGGGTATGGAGTATACTGACTATGGAGTATTTTTTATCGATTCCGCTCATTCCGGTCAATTTCCGCTCATTCCGGTCATCTCTTGCATTTTTGAGCGGAATTTGAGCGGACTCCTCAACTTGGGATTATTTCTACAATACCGACAAAAACCAACGCTTCATACATCCAAAACCGATGAAACCGACAAAAAAGCGACAAATACCGACGTTTCGTACGCCATTTTTGTCGGTATTTTTTAGCACCAGTCTTTTCATAAATTGAACGATCCAAAGTCTGGATCATAAAGTTTTTCGGTCTTTCTGAGTCTTTTCATAATTGGAACGAGCCAAAGTCTGTATCATATCGCATTTTTGTTTGTACAAGTCTTCTCATAAGCGTTTTTGAACGAGCACATAAACGCAACAAAGTTTTGAACGAGGCAAAGTCTGGATCATAGGCATTTTTGGTCTGCCTGGGTATTTTCATAAGCAAAAATAGTCTGGATGGGTATTTTCATAGATCATTTTGAGCGAGGACCTCAACCTGGGTATTTACAAACATGTCCGGAGAACGCACGAAAGTTTAGTGTACGCACGAACGTCTGGATATAGGCACTTTCCGTCTGGGATGGTTTGGACATAGTCACCTTCCGTCTGGGATTGTCTGGACATACTTTGCTCACATCTGGCACCTCAACTTGGGACTATAAAGGTTAACTTTTTGAAAAAAGTTACCCAATTCTAGTTGCGAGTAGTTAAGACGCTAATAACAAAGTTTGGTTATGTGTCGTTCAATTTATAGATCTGGTTTTGGAAATATTTTTTACCGATAAAATCAAACAAAAAATACATAAAACTGAGTAATATTTAAATTCTTGAAAAAATTATAGAAACTGCTACTGCATTGCTTTAAACTTTTAGTCTGACACCGCAGTTCCTGGCCCAATTAGGTAATATACGCCTTCGAGAAAACTTTACATATTTATTTGTGTCATAATTCCTTCGCTATTCGTTTGAAAGGATCAAAACCTCGTATTTTTAATTGTCTGTTGTGGGTTGCTGGTTTATTAATATGTGAATACGACTTGAACAGATTTTGTCCACATTTATATTCTACAGCTTTTTTAATTTTTTCATATTGGTTTAATTTTTAACGGCTTATGTAGGTCATCTACCACAGCGAAAAATATTTCCGACTTTACTCGATCATAGACAACCTCAGGTACTCACAATAAACAATTTTTTCATTTACTGATAATTAAACATCTACGAAAGTTTCTATGTTTCAGAATATGGAATGTGCTTTTCCGTCGGCCAGACAATATTGAAATTAGTTTGATCTATTATAATTACATATTACGTATTATAATTATTGAATCTGAGTTTGAATTTCACCAGAACAGCAAAAAATATGGAAATTATTAGATATTACTGTCTGGTGGGCATCCCAAGGAGACTTATGTCTCATCAAGTGGGTAGCCCAATAGTATATTGGAGGCGACCTAACGCATGTCAAAAGACACATCTATTAAGTTATGATTTGAAAAATTGCGATGTAAATTTAAATTTAAAAAATTAACTGACGGTTGTTCAGTTTAGCTATATTGTCTGGGATTAGATTGATTTCAATAGCATAATTGTGAGCCGTCTGAGCTGTCGCTGTAAAAATTTTCTTCATGTTTCTTTACAATATTGTTTGTTTAGTAAAATTCCTTTAGTTTTTTTTAGTAAATTTCCGAGTTAATCGTCTAGCAAAGAGCTCTTTTTAGAGCTTATTCCTTCTTAGGAAACATGAATTCCGTTCAATAAATGCGTTTACGGTAAACTGCATATTAATTTAAAACGAACCTTGAAACTCTTGGTAGATTATTGATTTTAAGAGCAAGAAAACTTAAGGTTAACTCACAAGAATGAAAACGTGAAATCTGGTAACTTAAGTTTGGATGATTGAAAAGCGATAAAATTTTTACAGAAAAAACTAAAAATTGTTGCTTTTTTTACTTAGAACTTCTTAAATGCCGAACACTCCCCCCACCGTATATACGAGACTCATTTGAATGTGTGAAACGATACAATAAATTGGACAGTAACTCAAATCTAAAATGATTTTTTTTGTTTTAGGGATTTAAACAAAGAAATCTCAAAGACAGGCCGCCAACTGTAAAGGTGTAAGAAATATACAACTGTAGTGTATATTTCAAGTAGAACAAATTATTATTTCATTTTTTCGAATTTTTTTTATAGTATAACACGCTTTGTTTGATGATTATCTATTTTTATCCAAGTACAGGAATGATCAATGAGGTTGTGATAGAATTTGTCATTTCCAAATGACGCCAACTTCGGGTTGACAACCATAAATTTAACTGGAAAGACTGTGATGTACATATCTGAAGTCTGAAAAATTTCACACATCTATGAACGATTTCTGGCTGTTTGTTTTCCGTTGGACCTATCAGTACAGTTCTTTCAACAACGGATATAAACTTCTAATCCTTCTAGTTCCGTACACTGGTTTAATAATGGGTCAGTTGCAGATTTCCAACAAAAATCAAATAGAAGATAACAAGTTTAAATAAAAAATATATTAACAAATTAATCAAATAACAAATCAGTCTGATGGATTTCACACCTTACCTGTCGTGATAGGCGAGAGGTAAGGTGTGTGATTCACACGCCAATGATTGAGAGTTCAATCCCCTGCCTCCGTGAAGTTGTCTGTGTGAGGATGAGCTCTTACTTAACCATAGCTTCAGGTTGACCATAGCCTGGCCAATGTTGGCTGCATTGCTGGTACCACGTGAAAGTTTCAGACGCAAAAAAGTGGCCAAAGTCACCAAAAAAGAGCAATGCTGCTCATAAAAAGGTCAGTCTGAAATGTGGGGAATAATAAGAAAAAGGGCCGCTGTAGCCTAATGCTGTTCCGCTGCAATTACGCAGGAACAAATTATTTACAATTATTTTTCCTGTCAATGCCGGGTGAGAAGAAACCTTTTCTCAACATCAACAACTTTTCGTTGTATCTGGATTGCATCTGCCAATTGTTGAATTAGTATCGAACCTATTAGTATCGATGTCATCGAGAAATTACCGATTAAAAGGAGTGCGTTATACTAAAACTTTCCTCATCAATTTCTACATGAAAACCCAGCCAGAAAATTCATAGAACGGACACGAAATAACACATAAAGAACCAGTTAATTAAAGAGTGCAAGAAAACTACTTAATGTTCATTTAAAATTACTAATCTCATTTCAAATAAAAGCTCCCACAAGAACATTTCAAGTATCACTTAATGTGTATAAGTGTTTTTAATATTCCACATATGCAATTGATGCAAAATGACCAAAACAGTGACGGAACGCGAGAAGAAAAGAAACAAGGAGGACTGTGGGAATTATCAGGAAAATTACGGAAAAAAAGTCATTCCCCTGTATGTTTAATATCATTGGGTAAAACAGTTGAAGTTAGAATTTTTCTCAAAATCGTGGAGTATAAGTAAATCTAGGGCAATAAAAATATACTGTTGAAAAGTTGAAGATCCTTTTAAAATCAAAGAGTTGATCAAAGAGGCTCGGAAAGTTATTAACGCACATAATGTTCCAAAAATTCTCGTTCCTAGACAAATGTTCAAAATCTACAGACACATCTGTCGAGACATTTGGAGATGTAATTTCTTCAATTTTTTATCCCTGTTTGTATAATCCAAAGTTTTCGTCTTGGTTGTGCAACAAAACTAAATTGCTGCCTTGGTGTGCGAAGCTTCAAAAAACTTGATAATTCTTTTCTTTTTGCATCCAATGCTTTATCTGGTAAAATAACTTCATCTGTGAGAAATAGATAATAGATTGCAGAGGACAAGAAGGACAATATTTGATGGAGAAGGAAGTAGCAACAAAAGTCAGACCTCTCTTTTTTGAAATACTTGAAGGCATTCAGCTTAAGTAAATCTTATATATTTTTAAAATAACAGGAAAATTATCAGAAAAATTCGAAGCTGCAAGTCATATAAAAAATTACAATAGTGAGAATGTTACAATTCCGCAACTATAAGATCGTAATTTTGGAAAGATTTTCATTAATGTTACGTAGTTATAAACTGACGAATTAAAAAGCCGCTCATGATTTAAATGATTATGTAAACTAACTGTAAAATAGCAGAATAATTGTGTATGTTCAACCAACCTTTATTTGGACGTTAAAAAAATACAAAAGGCAGAAATTGATAAATTTAAGTGGCTAGAAAATTACTCCAACATATGACAATTAGAACTTAACGAAGTGACAAAGAAAACCGAAAACAGATCATGTCAAAAGTACTCTAAATTGTTACCCTTTTTATTCATCCGGAAAAAAAACAAAAAACTCCAAATTTTGCTCACATCCATGCCCACTTTTGAAAATGTGAATTATTAGAAAATCTTAGGAACCAAAAATGTCTCCTCTATGCCGAATTGCACAATTTCCGACAAAAACTATTCTGTAGAGTTTTTGCGAACAAGTTGTGCAAATTGAAAAACGAGCAAATGGAACCTGTTTAATTGCATTGGTTTGAAAGAAATCAACTATAATTTCTCTCACTTTGGGTGATGAAGATGGCAAAAAATCCCACAAAATTAGAAAATTAATTGAAAAAAAGAAGTTTTATATGAATTAAATTAAACGGAAGCATGGTAGAGAAGTGAAATCTTCAACGAAATATACAGTAAAAACACTTGGTTCAATCAGAATGTGGCAATTCCATTTTTGATGTGGAAATATCAATCTATAGCAAAAAAAAGAATAGGCAAAAACGCATAATAATGGCCGAGCGATCGTCAAAAAAGTCAAATAAAGTACGATCAGTTTTCAACGGATTTTTAGCTTGTATGCTTTCATGTATGTTTAAATGACCTCTGCAGCTTCTTTTACTAAAAATTAAATTTACAACGAAAATCATTGCTCCAAAAAATGACAAATCCTCCGTTTCTGAATTTTTCGATTTTTTCCTGTGTCGCCACTTCTTAATAATCATACTAAGATCATATATGATACCATACAAATCATAGACTATATCTTAGTATGATCTTAATAAGATTTCCATTTTTTCATATATGACTTTCTATGATTTTTAAGAAATCATTAATGATCTTTGTATTAAAACCCAGAAACCATAAGCAATGGCGTTCGCTGAAACATCGAACAAGCATATATGATTTTTCTATGAGTATTAAGAAATAATATATGGTCTTAGTATGATTTTTAAGAAATCATATATGATCTTAGTATGATTTTTAAGAAATATGATGAATCTGTCCAAGTTTTTTCGTGATACCTCTTACTATCTCGAACTGCAAGAAAAACTGTCCGCACTTTGGGCGAGTTTTCCTTTGCAGCCCAAGAAAAAAAACAGAGGCTCTCATAGCTAAAAAGACACAAACAGGTTCCGGATAAGCCAGAACCTAAAAAAAAACAAAATGTAGCACCATAACAACAAAATGTAGCACCATAACATATAAAGGCAAGGAAGACAAACAACCTAATGGGAAAATCCCCATAAGGGCAAAGGGAAAGGGGCACCTAAGAAAAAACCGATTTCTTTCCTATTTGAAAAATTATTTTTTTTTTGACAGAATATTAAAAAAAACAAAAAAAATTGCAGCCATGAGCTACAAATTGAACAACAATTTTACTGGATGTAAGAGTCATACTGCACGAGACACGGAAAGTAGTCTATAGATGAACAGAAAAAACGTTAAGTTTTCATACTGAAATTTGCAATTTTCAAAAATAACGAATTTTAAAAATAAATATTTTTTATCAGATCAAGGAGTTGTCCAAATCAAACGAAACTTGGCACGTGGCATACCCAGTGTATGTAGCTTGTAATAAGAAAGACTTTTTTTGCAATAACGTTGGATTTTTGAGAGATTTTTTGCAATAGCTTTGAACTTTCGAGAATAACAAATTTTGAAAATATTTTTGTATCTGACCAAGGAAATAAGTTTTCTTTATCAGACCAAGGAGTTGTCCAAATCGAACCAAATTTTTCACAGAGTATAACCTGTTTTTGTAGAGTGGGTTAGGAAAGAATTTTTTTCCACAGCTTGCCTAGGGAAAAAGTTAAGTTTTTCCACAGAAATTTTGGATTTTCGAGAATAACGAATTTTGAAAATGAACATTTTTTATCTGACCAAGGAATTGTCTAAATCAAACCAAATTTTACACATCTTGTAGCGTGGGTATGTAGAGTGTGGGAGGAAGAAATTTAATCTATAGCTTGCCTAGGGAAAAGGTTAAGTTTTGATACAGAAATTTTCGTTTTCCGAGAATACCGAATTTTTTAAATAAATATTTTTCATCTAACCAGGGAACTGTCCAAATCAAACGAAACGTGGCACGGGGTATACAATGTGTATGTACAGTGTAAAACAAAAAGAATTTTTTGCAATAGCTTGACTGGGGAAAAGTTAGGTTCTCATACAAAAATTTTCGAGAAAACCAAATTTTAAAAATGAGTCTTTTACATTGTGTGAAGCAATAGTTCAAATCAAACCAAACTTCGTATGAAGTATTCCCTGGGAATGTAGAGCAGAAAACGAAGAAAAATTTCTGCTATAGATTGCCTAGGAAAAAAAGAATCTCTCGTATGTAATTTTTTATTTTTTTTTTTGAATAACTACTTAAATTTATTTCAAGATTTATTGAGTTGTTCAAATCAATTCAAACTTATTGTCAGACGTCTCATGTCTATGAGGAGTGTATAACGCTGAGAAATATTGCTACAGCAAGCTTAGGGTGAAGTTCGTTTTTATACGGAAATTTGAAAAGCATGTTAGATAAGACAATAATTACTTAATTTCAATCAAGAAAAAGTTGTCAATTACAGATAAAAAGGTGTTACTTGATCAGACTAGTGTTTTAAAAGTTTTGTTCCACAATTCTGTCAGAGACAGAAAGTTCCTAATCGTGCTCAAAAATATTTAGCAAAGGAACAAAATAAATCATAGCAGAAATATCGAAACGGATGAGTTTTTCAGTTACAAAATCCCCAGAAACTGATAGAAAGTCTTCACTTTCCGGCTCTTCAACTATCATATAACTGTAAAGTGCATTTTGACTGCCAATTGGCGATTTGAATAGTTTTTTCAGTTTGTAGACTTGGATTGAAACATAATTCTTGCTGCCGTTAGAAAAAAAGAACCTCACTTTTCCGCAAATCATTTGCCTATCGACCAACACACAGACATAGCAATCTTTCGTATTGCCAAATCCCTCGATTTGAAAATTGGAAAACTGTTGATTTTTATAAAACGCAGTCCCATAACTTCTCGCTGCTTCGGGTATCTCTGTAGGCGGAATGCTTTTTCTTTTGAACATTCTAGTCCCGTTCATTTTACTACAAAATTTTGCTAATCTGTCGTTTTCTAAAGTAGCTCGCCTTACATCTTTGCTTTTGTGATATCTCTCTACGAGAAGGGAGAGATGATTTACTGTTCCTGTAAATTTGGAACTAAGCAGATAGTTTGCTGACTCAAACATCATACCGGAAGTCGTCCACAAGGGACCATAATTACGAACTTGCCAAGCTAGATGCGTCAGTGCGTGCACATTTGCGGAAAAAACCACTTCTGAGTGGTTCTCTTGGGTCATATCAAGCAGCCTATCCAGATGTTTTTCTGCATCCTTGGCATACTCAGAGGAAGTCATTAGAAGTCTTATGGCATAACTCAGTAAACTAAATCGCTCAGCGAGCCTTTCGTTGATACTTTCCGCAAACAAAGCAGGCCCTGTGTACAATAACCATAACTTGAGCTCGTTTGCTTTGAAATATTCGAGCTGATCTAAAGATCTGGCCTTCCGTTTGAAGTCTGAAGGCAATTTGAAGTTTGATACTGAACGCTGTAGACACTCGAGATCGGCCTTCACCCTTTTTTTTAACAATTACCTGCAGAAGAACTTTAGTAACACCTAAGTAAACTTGATGCATACAATCATAGGGTGCAGTTAACGGCAGATTTGGAATTAGTTCAAACAAAATGCTTGGTCCCTTGATCCCTCTTATGGAATTTAAGTTCTCTCTCTCTGAATCTGTTGAACATCTTCAGCGTGTCCTTCTATAGTCCGCATCGGAAATTTCTTGTACGGAAAGTACCGAATTCTATCTTCTAATTGAGTTTCGATATGGCAAAGTGTGCACGCGTACTTGGCTAAGTGATGATGCATGTTGAGGATGGACGCTTTCGGGGGAATGTCAGCAACTAATAAAACTAATCTCACAACAACCTTGAATCTAACATTTTTTAATTCCAAATTAGTTGTGATTGGAAAAAAAAGTGATAAATAGCCATAGACCTCATTCCAATCAGGTTTGCAAAAACCGTACCACAGTGCTGCAAGTATTATGTTTTTAAAGGAACATCGTAAAGCCGGAGGCAAATTTGCAACTGCAAACCAAACAGGCCAAAGCTGAACGGGGCTCGATTTAACAAACCGCACGCCATCCGAGTTCATTATTAGGGAAATATATACAGTTCTGTTCTCATTGTTAATGCAAGGTTTCACGTTTATATCGGTTTCTTTCTTCCGTAATTTCGAATATTTTTCGATAGAATCCCAATTAAGAAATAAAATTTTCAAAAGCTCGGATTTGAAATCTAAAAACCAGAACTGTCCGGACTCTTATTTTTTAAGGCAGTTTTCTTGAAGCTTAGCAGGAACATTGTACATGCTTTTTACTTTCCTGAAACTGGGTACGTATGAATTAGGAAACGCAGTTTTCTTCAATGCAAGCCAATCCTTCAACTCTTGATCTGATGTTCCGTGTTTGGCGCATATGGAGTGAATAGCGGTAACCAAATTTTGTTCCGTGACTGATCCAAAATCAATTGCTTCCTCAAAACCATCAGAGCTTGATTTTTCGTCATTATTGCTTGCTTTTGGTTCGCTTTCATGACAATGAGATGAGCGCATGTCAGTCTCAGGAGCATAATTTGAGCTTATAGGGTCTTCGGTGGCGTTTTGGTCATCGTTAAAAGAAGCCTCAGAGGGAGATTCATCTTGAGTATTCACTCCATAGCGTTCAGAGGTTTCGTCTCTAATTTGCGGTTCAGGTTCAGACAGGAAATGGTCCGTAGTAGCACAATCGTCATTGAACGAACTTTCGTCAGAACAAGATTCACTCGAGAAATCTCTCATTTCGGAAAATTTTTGCTTTTTTGTAGGCAAAGCCGAGCGGTCTCTGCAAGATTTTTGCACGAAACGTTTCTCAAGGTTTGCAGAGATCAATTTAAGCTGTTTTTCACTAAACACTGAAAGTTTTTTAGCATGTGCCACAACATGTTCGCAACTGCAATTCCAATTTCCAGTACCAAAGAAGTTTGCGCCATAGTAGACTGTAATCTCTTGACCTCTTCGTATATTTTGAAGTGCTCTTAGTCGAACACATTGATGACCTTTGTAACTAGAAGCAACATACTCAGAGTTCGGTTTGCAGGAATGATTGGCAAAGCGAACTGGCCTAACCATTATGCGGTTCTTTTTGCACAGATCCGTGCGAGCAAAGAAGGATATTGGCTCAAACTTATCCACGTCTTCGTCGTTAACAGTCTGAAGCAGGGCGTGCAAACCAGGCAGCAAAAAATATTTCTTCTTTTTTACATACAAATCGTCTCCTCAATGAAAAAGACCATAACCACCAAAAGCGTCATGCTCGAAATGAAATCCAGAATCAGTTGCATCCTTATAACAGTTTGTTAACAAATTGTAGCCTCTTCTTAATCGATTGTCAAGTCTAAACATCTCCACAAAATCAGTTTCAGGAATTGACTCAACCATGGACCTGACTTTTTTTCCAGCTTTCATTACAACCTTATTAGTGATGTGGGCATCACACTGCGCATTAACTATTGATTTAGGCTTTCCCGAGTTTGGCATAATTCTAAAATGAAAAACTTAAATTAACGTTAAATCAGATCTACAATAACCATATTCGATCCAAAGCAAAGAGAACGCAATTAGAAGTCAGAAATTAATATACACCACAATAGGTGTTTCATAAGGAACGAATGCACCACAGTCGGCGATGCAAAATTAGTTACACCACAATCGGTGCTCCAAAAAGAAACCTTAATAGGCAATCAGTTCCTTTGCAAGATATTTGACAGCACAACCGGTGTTTTAAGGGAAACAAGCAAATCACGGTCAGCGTTACAATCTTAATTACACCACAATCGGTGCTCCGATAAGATAGCTTAAATTCAATAATCCCTTTTGTGATTCACTTTAAACCCAAATCGGTGCCCCTTGAAGAACAATTACACCACGTTCGGCAAGACAAAACAAATTACACCACAATCAGTGCTCCAATAGGTTACCTTAAAACGCAATCAATTCTTTTGTGAGTCCTTTTTCACCACAATCGGTGCTCCATGAAAAACAAATACGCCACAGTCGACGATACAAAACTAATTACACCACAATCGATGCTCCGATAGGTTATCTTATAGAGTTTTTATAGAGATCTCATGGTGAAAAACGAATATCGTACTGAAAATCAAATTATGTTTTGTTTTTTTGGTTGCAGCACCGATGGTAGAAACAACAAAATGATTCAGTTGCAGAAATAAATATCAAATGAAATTAAGTACTGGAGATCTCAAGAGCCAGAATTGCTATCACATTTGGGTCAATTTCCTTTTATATCAAACACACTACTCATCAACTCTTTCATCTCTTCCTGAGGGCATATTTGCAATGCTGCGCTTTCGTCTTCGGCAATCTAAACCGAATTGATTTGCAGCTGATCTTGCCTCTCTTAAACAAAGCTCAGGATCACGCGGGTAATTCATCCGTACGACCTTGCAGAAAATATTTTCCAATTGAGGATCAACACGAGGCCTTGAGAACGGGCTGCTCTTTTCCTGGCCAATCATAAAATCAATGAGCAGGCAATCGTTACCCTCGCCAAACACGACTTTTGCCAGCTCACGTCCAAATCGGTACGGGTTGTTCCCCGCAACAAGAGACATTAAATCTTTACCGTTGTGTATCACTTGCCCCAAATTCTCATTGTCGTTTACTACCCGCTCGCCTGATAACTCAGCTTCGAGAGTAGCCAGAAACTCTTGATTGTCCGCCTGCATTCTTTGGCGTATTTTTCTAAGTGACGTCTTATGTGATTGAATCATGATATCCAGATGTTTATTCAAGTTGTCTACCGTTCGATTTATTTGCTGAGGAGTTGAAGTTTTGCCAGGCTTAACAACATGACTAGGAGTAGGCATTCTTCCGTCATCGTGACTCAAGTTTGAAATGATATCATTCTCAGTTTCATCAAGTGACGATACAGCAGATTGAGAACAAGCAAGTTCATCTTCAGATTCGGAGCTAGAGTCAAGTAGAGCTGATAAGCGAGACATTAACACAGTATCTAGAAAAGGGATATCAAACTACTCTTTAGAACAAAAACCTTTATCAATATTAACTACAAAAAAGCAGCGGACCCCTAAAGAAAGATATTGATTTGACGAATTATAGAAAACCCATTTCCCTCTAACAATCTTGCATCTCAATGATGCAACCACTCCTTTCAGCTATTCAGTTGTTCGAGGCAGAGAAAACATGAAAACGGAGGAAATTGAAGTTTCTTCGTTGAATAATTATGAGATTAAATATGAACAATAATTTACTGTAATCAATGATAAGAGCAACAATTTTACAGCGCATTGAAAACCACAGTCGGTCCTTCTCAATAATCTTAAAGTCACAGGTTGTAGAGGAAGTATGTGTATAGGGCAGTATATAGAAAAAAATAACAAAACACGAAACAAGGAAATAATATTTTTGCTCAAATAAATTTTGAGCTAATCTGTGATCAATTAAGAAACATAAAAGCAAACAAGCAAAACTTAACAGAATTGAAGACCACAGTCGGTCGTTCTCCATCAGGGTATAGGGAAAAGTTTAAGAGAAGGCGTCTACGGCCCAATAATAAGGAGAAATGATGAAATCAAAATGAAAAAGAACCATTCCGTCCCTCAAATAAATCATTAGTTTATCTGGAAACGTTAACATAACGTGAATGACAACAACAAATCAACAGCACATTGTAGACCACAGTCGGTCCTTCTTATATTAATGGCAACGGTTGTTTAATAAAGCAGTTTTTGAGAGCAATAGATATAAGGCCTGTCTATTTTAAAGGTCAGCGTCATCATTAGGCGGAATGTTCTCATCATATTTTTGATACTTATTTTTCATGTCAACTCCGTATTGATTGCCTCCTCGGATCGCTAGCGAAATTGCTTTGTTGACATCATCCGGATAAAATCTTGCAATGCAGTCTTTGAAGAGTTGCCCTTTTTCTAAGCTGGCTCTTTCACGGCAGTTTGATCGCATTATTTTAGCACCCAGGCGTTTGTTCATAAGCTCGCACTTTTCTTCGGCACCGAACAACGTAGCCGCTAACAACCTCCCAAAGGACGAGGGCCCACCGATAGGGTTCAGAGTCATCAAGTCCAAGTCCCCAAATTTTATTGGCTCACCAGAAACGACAACTGATGGTTTTAAAGCTTCCACGCATTTGTCACGTCTAAGCAATTCAACCAGTCGGTTTCGGAAACTGCTATTTTGTTTACAGAGCTTACGAGCGTGCTCTTCGTGAACTTCAATCAACTCTTTAAATTTTGTCTGAATGCTGTTCGAGAAACCCTCCTTTAAGCCCGAGAGATCAAACAAGTTGTCAGCGGAGGGATCATCAATAGCGGTTTCCTGGCAGATTAACTGCGGTTTAGCGGTTTCCTGGCAAACTAACTTCCGGATCAGCATCTTTTTTAGAGAATTTAATGCTCTTCTTCGCTTTGTTACCAGCATTTTGGGCATTACAAACAACGTTTCGCTTAAGGGATGATCGTAAGGGCGAAGGGCTAACTTGCTGAGTGCTGTGAAAACTTATATCACTCAGTTGTCCCTCAGCGGCTACCATTTTTTCACCAACTTGCTTCTGGGCATCGGAAATTAGTTTGTTTTCCACAACACAACTTAATGAGCAAAGAATAGGTTTTCCCTCGTAACTCAAATACAATTTCGTTTTTTCCTTCTTGTTGGCCAAATTGACTTTCTGTCGTGTCGTCATATCAGTTGGCCACATGACACTGTTATAGGCAATAACAATTGGACTCAAATCACCTTTTTTCACAAAGATGAAAGTTATTTCCCGGGCTCGCTTCATTAGTTTTTCGTCAAAATTATCAAAATTTTGAGTAGAGAGTCCTCTTGTGGACCTCGGAGAACGTTGCATTGTTGACCTGAAGGATTAACAAAATTCGAAGAAACAGAAATCGCGAAATGGAAAGCTGAAACTCCTCCTTTTGTCACGAAAAACGATATCCGTCGATACAACACACACACAGACACACGAACATACACACACAGAAAAACAGAAACACAGACACAGAGACGCACATACACGCGCGCCCGCACGCACACTCACACACATACACATAAGAACACATACACACACACGCACATACACACAAACACGTACGCACACACACACACACACACACACACACATATATATATATATATATATATATATATATATATAAACTTTTGATATTGTGACAGAGTATGACTTTGTTTAGCACATGAATGTGTTCATTAAATCCTGTCACATCAAACTGCAGACGTGGACTGACTGGACCAGTTTCAAGGGACCAGATGGAATTCAAGGGACCAGACACACCAATACAAACACATAGGCACACACACATACAAACACATACGCACACAAACACACACACAGACACAAGCACACACACTCATACAAAAACATACGCATACACACACATACGCACACACACATACACACAAACACAACAAACACACACATACACGCACACACACACACACACACACATCCACATAAAAACTCATACACACACGCACATACAAACACATACACACACAAACACACACAAGCACACACACTCATTCATACAAACACATACGCACACACACATACGTACAAACACATAAGCACACACACAGACACACACACAAACGCGCGCACACACACACAGAGAAAAACAGAAACACAAGCAGAGAGAGAGAGAGAGAGACGCACAAATACACACACAAACGCACATACACACATACAAACACGTACGCGCACACACACACACACGCGCACACACACACATACATTCAAACAAATACGCACACACATACATGCAAACACATACACAAATTGTGAGACACATACAGAGAGAGAAACACACACACACTCACGATAGACAAACAGACCGACAGACACGCACTTAGACACACACACACACACACACACACACACACACACACACACACACACACACACACTTACAGAAACAAACAGAGACACACGCAGAGACAGAGACATACAAACAGTCACGCACACAAATACAGACCAGCTCACAGACACACGCAAACACACACGCACACAGACACACACACACACAATCACACACGTGCCCACAAACCGAGATGTGCACACACAAACACACACCACACACAGACATACTCACAAACAGACACACACGCAGACAAGTACACACAAAATTTTTTTTTGCACCACAATCGGTGTGACTTCTACACCAAATTAGGTGTTACAAAGTTTTAATTCTACCCTAGCGCCTATGAAACCTAATAAAAGTCCTACACACCCCAATCGGTGATTCAAGCAACACTTTAAAACAGTCAGGCCTTCGGTTCAATGATTTAACATTTTTTTTTTGAAAAAATACGACTTACCCCAAAACTAGCTGCGAAACGTTACGTTTACTGATGTCTTTGCTGCTATTGAAAACATAGTTTTAAACAGTAGTTTCAATTAAGTAGAAGTCAAATTTAGAAGTCATCATCAGAGAAAAAAAACAACGCCACTATCGGCTGCTCAAATAATAATTCAGTTCAAAGCACAAAAAATCAAAACTTTTGAGTATCAGCCACTGTCGGCTTTTCTATTTTACAAATAACAACATCAATGTCATTTTTGATTACTCCTCATCCTTCGCAGCCGTCATATGCAATTGCCGCCACAATTCGTATAATAATTTTCTTGTAAAAAATTCCCCACAATTCGTCATAATTCTCGATGTGCACTTTGTCTTTCGCTTGAATAAAATTGAAGCCATTCAACGTCACATGACGTTTCTTGAAACGTTTCAAGAGCCTTTGGTTAGACATTGTAGTACCGGCAGGGTTAGCTTCTCTCGGTACAAGGTCTACCGTTAAACAATGGATATCCATTTCCTTCGCAGCAGCAGCAATTGCCTTTATGTCATCAACAAATTCGGTTGTTGTCGAAGGACTTTCAGCCCCATCTTTTCCCGTGACGTCATTGCCACCGAGAAATTTTACTATGATGTCCAGCCCGTCGAAATATTTTCTGTAGCGGAGACCATTATGGGCTCGTTCTCCTCCCCGTCCGAGAACACGTACATGTGAAGGAATATAAGGTTTCATCCTCATTAAGTGGGAATCTCCTATTATGCCAACTTTATAATACTCAAAGACCTCATGCATATCTTAAAACAGCAGCTGGGATAACACTCAGGCAGATCTTTATGCTGAAATGTTCAAAATACACATTTGGTGCCCCACACCAGAGTTTTAAAAAGGATTTGCATCTAAATTTGATCACAAAATTTCTTGAAACATTATCTCTTAACTTAGCCTACTAATTTTTTGCCTGCGATCGCCGATCACATTATTTGGGCGCTGCCTCGACCCGTGCAGCTGGGGTGACACCTACCGCTGAAAGGAGAATTTGACTGAGAATTAAACACATCACATGAAGTACATTGACACAATGAGAAGCACATGAAGTGCAAAGAGGCGCCGGGCCAACTAAACTAGAAAATGCAGTTACAATAACTGAACTAGGCCAAACGCAAGTACCAATGGGCTGCAGAAAACAACAGTGGACCAATTCTGAACATCTATGGAGTGAGAAATTTGGAGAATCACGTTTTGTAGCACCCCACCTCTTATGAGCGGTTCATCGGGTCAAGGAGTTGTTCAAATCAAACCAAACTGGGTATGGAGTATCCCCTGTCTAGGTAGAGCATAGGAAAAAATGACTTTTTGGTATAGCATGCATAGGAAAAAATTTAGTTTTTCATACGTAAGTTTTCGAATATTTCGATTATTGAACTTCAAAAATAGTTCTAATTCGTCAGGTCGAATATCAACTCTAGTTATTTTTGATTGGGTCAGGGAGTGGTCCAAATTGAACCAAACTTGGTGTGCAGTATCCTCTGGGTAGGTATAGTGTAGGAGAAAAAGATTTTTGGTATAGCTTGCTAGGCAAAAAAGTTGGGTTTTCATACGGAAATTTTTGAATTTTGCGAATAACTAATATCAAATCTGGTTATTTTTGATTGCGCCAGGAAGTGGTCCAAATTGAACCAAACTTGGTGTGGAGTATCCACTGGGTAGGTAGAGTGTAGGAGAAAAAGATTTTTTGGTATAGCTTGCCAAGCAAAAAAGTTGGGTTTTCATACAGAAATTTTTGAATTTTGCGAAAAACGATTATCAACTCTAGTTATTTTTGATTGGGTCAGGAAAGAGTCCAAATTGATCCAAACTTGGTGTGGAGTATCCACTGGGTAGGTAGGGTGTAGGAGAAATAGAATTTTTGTATAGCTTGTATAGGAAAAAAGTTAGCTTTTCATACGGAAATTTGCGATTATTTCCGAATAATTTTGATTAAGTATATTTAAAAATAGCTCTTTTTGAGCGGGTCAAGTAGTTATCCAAATCAAACCAAATTTAGCATGGAGTATACCCTGTGTATGTAGAGTCTAAAATGCCAAGAATTTTTGCTATAGCTTGTCTAGGAAAAAAGTTAGGTTTTCATACGGAAATTTGCGATTATTTCCATGGAAATAATCGCAAATTTCCGTATGAAAAACTAACTTTTTTCCTTTACAAGCTATAGCAAAAATTCTTTTTCTTCTACACTCTACCTATCCAGAGGATACTCGACACCAAGTTTGGTTCAATTTGGACTCTTTCCTGACCGAATCAAAAATATCTAGAGTTGATATTCGTAATTCGCAAAATTCAAAAATTTCCGTATGAAAACCCAACTTTTTTGCTTGACAAGTTATACCGAAAACTTTTTTCTCCTACACTATACCTACCCAGAGGATAGTCCACGCCAAGTTTGGTTCAATTTCGACCACTTCCTGGCCCAATCAAAATTAACTAGAGTTGATAGTCGTTATTCGCAAAATTCAAAAATTTCCTTATGAAAACCCAACTTTTTTCCTTGGCAAGCTATACCAAAAATCTTTTTCTCCTACACTTTAACTACCCAGGGGATACTCCACACCAAGTTTGGTTCAATTTGGACCACTTCCGGACCAAATCAGAAATAACTAGAGTTGATATTCGTTATTAGCAAAACTCAAAAATTTCCGTATGAAACCCCAGTTTTTTGCTTGGCAAGCTATACCAAAAATCTTTTTCTCCTACACTTTAACTACCCAGGGGATACTCCACACCAAGTTTGGTTCAATTTGGACCACTTCCTGACCCAATCACAAATAACTAGAGCTGATATTCGTTATTCGCAAAATTCAAAATATTACGTATGAAAACCCAACTTTTTTGCTTGGCAAGCTATTCCAAAAATTCTCTTCTCCTACGCTCTACTTACCCAGTGGATACTCCACACCAAGTTTGGTTCATTTTGGACCACTTCCGGACCAAATGAGAAATAACTAGAGTTGATATTCGTTATTAGCAAAACTCAAAAATTTCCGTATGAAACCCCAGTTTTTTGCTTGGCAAGCTATACCAAAAAATCTTTTTGTGTTGCGCTCTAATTGCACTGATGATACCCCATACCGATTTTGGTTGGAATTAGACAACACCTTGATCCGATGAAAAGTCACCGAGCATTCAGTTGATATGCCATTTTTTCAATTGGTACCAAACGCTCATTCGGTTATAGTTTCCCGAAGAGCGAACCAAAAACGTTCAACATAGTCCTAAAAGTTTGATACGATGATATTGTAACTCATGTTAACCAGTTGTTAACATAAACACTCTGATTAAAGAAAAATTAAAGGTCGAGCAGTGAGCATGTGGTCATTTTCGGAGGTTCGAGGTCGAAAATCGTTAATAACTTCTTATGAGCGGTTCATCGGGTCAAGGAATTGTTCAACTCAAACCAAACTGGGTATGGATTATCCCCTATGTAGGTAGAGCATAGGAAAAAAGGACTTTTTGGTTTAGCGTGCATAGGAAAAAAATTAGTTTTTCATACGTAAACTTTCGAATATTTCGATTATTGAATTTCAAAAATAGGTCTATTTCGTCAGGTCGAATATCAACTCTAGTTATTTTTGATTGGGTCAGGAAGTGGTCCAAATTGAACCAAACTTGTGTGCAGTATCCCCTGGGTAGGTAGAGTGTAGGAGAAAAAGATTTTTGGTATAGCTTGCTAAGCAAAAAGTTGGGTTTTCATACGGAAATTTTTGAATTTTGCGAATAACTAATACCAACTCTAGTTATTTCTGATTGGGTCAGGAAGTGGTCCAAATTGAACCAAACTTGGTGTGGAGTATCCACTGGGTAGGTAGAGTGTAGGAGGAAAAGATTTTTTGTATAGCTTGTATAGGAAAAAAATTAGCTTTTCATACGGAAATTTGCGATTATTTCCGAATAATTTTGAGTAAGTATATTTAAAAATAGCTCTTTTTGAGCGGGTCAAGTAGTTATCCAAATCGAACCAAATTTAGCATGGAGTATACCCTGTGTAAATAGAGTCTAAGATGCCACGATTTTTGCTATAGCTTGTCTAGGAACAAAGTTAGGTTTTCATACGGAAATTTGCGATTATTTCCATGGAAATAATCGCAAATTTCCGTATGAAAAACTAACTTTTTTCCTAGACAAGCTATAGCAAAAATCGTGGCATCTTAGACTCTATTTACACAGGGTATACTCCATGCTAAATTTGGTTCGATTTGGATAACTACTTGACCCGCTCAAAAAGAGCTATTTTTAAATATACTTAATCAAAATTATTCGGAAATAATCGCAAATTTCCGTATGAAAAGCTAACTTTTTTCCTATACAAGCTATACAAAAAATCTTTTTCTCCTACACTCTACCTACCAAGTGGATACTCCACACCAAGTTTGGTTCAATTTGGACTCTTTCCTGACCCAATCAAAAATAACTAGAGTTGATATTCGTTTTTCGCAAAATTCAAAAATTTCCGTATGAAAACCCAACTTTTTTGCTTGGCAAGCTATGCCAAAATTTTTTTTCTCCTACACTCTACCTACCCAGAGGATACTCCACACCAAGTTTGGTTCAATTTGGACCACTTCCTGACCCAATCGAAAATAACTGGAGTTGATATTCGTTATTCGCAAACTTATGAAAACCCAACTTTTTTGCTTGGCAAGCTATACCAAAAAATTCTCTTCTCCTACAATCTACCTACCCAGGGGATACTCCACACCAAGTTTGGTTCATTTTGGACCACTTCCTGACCCAATCAAAAATAACTAGAGTTGATATTCGTTATTAGCGAAACTCAAAAATTTCCGTATGAAACACCAACTTTTTTGCTTGGCAAGCTATACCAAAAAATCTCTTTGTGTTGCACTCTAAATGCACTGGTGATACCCCAGTGTACGAGTTTGGTTGAAATTAGACAACTCCTTGGACCGATGAAAGGTCACCGAGCATTCAGTTGCTATGCCATTTTTTCAATTGGTACCAAACGCTCGTTCGGTTATAGTTCCCCGAAGAGCGAACCAAAAACGTTCAACACAGACTTAAAAGTTTGATACGATGATATTGTAACTCATATTAACCGGTTGTTAACATAAAGACTCTGATTAAAGAAAAATTAAAGATCGAGCAGTGAGCATGTGGTCATTTTCGGAGGTTCGAGGTCGAAAATCGTTAATAACTTCTTATGAGCGGTTCATCGGGTCAAGGAATTGTTCAACTCAAACCAAACTGGGTATGGATTATCCCCTATGTAGGTAGAGCATAGGAAAAAAGGACTTTTTGGTTTAGCGTGCATAGGAAAAAAATTAGTTTTTCATACGTAAACTTTCGAATATTTCGATTATTGAATTTCAAAAATAGGTCTATTTCGTCAGGTCGAATATCAACTCTAGTTATTTTTGATTGGGTCAGGAAGTGGTCCAAATTGAACCAAACTTGTGTGCAGTATCCCCTGGGTAGGTAGAGTGTAGGAGAAAAAGATTTTTGGTATAGCTTGCTAAGCAAAAAGTTGGGTTTTCATACGGAAATTTTTGAATTTTGCGAATAACTAATACCAACTCTAGTTATTTCTGATTGGGTCAGGAAGTGGTCCAAATTGAACCAAACTTGGTGTGGAGTATCCACTGGGTAGGTAGAGTGTAGGAGGAAAAGATTTTTTGTATAGCTTGTATAGGAAAAAAATTAGCTTTTCATACGGAAATTTGCGATTATTTCCGAATAATTTTGATTAAGTATATTTAAAAATAGCTCTTTTTGAGCGGGTCAAGTAGTTATCCAAATCGAACCAAATTTAGCATGGAGTATACCCTGTGTAAATAGAGTCTAAGATGCCACGATTTTTGCTATAGCTTGTCTAGGAACAAAGTTAGGTTTTCATACGGAAATTTGCGATTATTTCCATGGAAATAATCGCAAATTTCCGTATGAAAACCTAACTTTTTTCCTAGACAAGCTATAGCAAAAATCGTGGCATCTTAGACTCTATTTACACAGGGTATACTCCATGCTAAATTTGGTTCGATTTGGATAACTACTTGACCCGCTCAAAAAGAGCTATTTTTAAATATACTTAATCAAAATTATTCGGAAATAATCGCAAATTTCCGTATGAAAAGCTAACTTTTTTCCTATAAAAGCTATACAAAAAATCTTTTTCTCCTACACTCTACCTACCAAGTGGATACTCCACACCAAGTTTGGTTCAATTTGGACTCTTTCCTGACCCAATCAAAAATAACTAGAGTTGATATTCGTTTTTCGCAAAATTCAAAAATTACCGTATGAAAACCCAACTTTTTTGCTTGGCAAGCTATACCAAAAATTTTTTTCTGCTACACTCTACCTACCCAGAGGATACTCCACACCAAGTTTGGTTCAATTTGGACCACTTCCTGACCCAATCGAAAATAACTGGAGTTGATATTCGTTATTCGCAAACTTATGAAAACCCAACTTTTTTGCTTGGCAAGCTATACCAAAAAATTCTCTTCTCCTACAATCTACCTACCCAGGGGATACTCCACACCAAGTTTGGTTCATTTTGGACCACTTCCTGACCCAATCAAAAATAACTAGAGTTGATATTCGTTATTAGCGAAACTCAAAAATTTCCGTATGAAACACCAACTTTTTTGCTTGGCAAGCTATACCAAAAAATCTCTTTGTGTTGCACTCTAAATGCACTGGTGATACCCCAGTGTACGAGTTTGGTTGAAATTAGACAACTCCTTGGACCGATGAAAAGTCATCGAGCATTCAGTTGCTATGCCATTTTTTCAATTGGTACCAAACGCTCGTTCGGTTATAGTTCCCCGAAGAGCGAACCAAAAACATTCAACATAGTCTTAAAAGTTTGATACGATGATATTGTAACTCATATTAACCGGTTGTTAACATAAAGACTCCGATTAAAGAAAAATTAAAGATCGAGCAGTGAGCATGTGGTCATTTTCGGAGGTTCGAGGTCGAAAATCGCTAATAACTTCTTATGAGCGGTTCATCGGGTCAAGGAGTTGTTCAAATCAAACCAAATTGGGTATGGAGTATCCCCTGTGTAGGAAGAGCGTAGGCAAAAAGGATATTTGGGTATAGCATGCATAGGAAAAAGTTTAGTTTTTCGTACGTAAATTTTTGAATATTTCGATTATTGAATTTCAAAAATAGGTCTATTTCGTCAGGTGGAATATCAACTCTAGTTATTTTTTATTGGGTCAGGAAGTGGTCCAAATTGAACCCAACTTGGTGTGCAGTATCCCCTGGGTAGGTAGAGTGTAGGAGAAAAATATTTTTGGTATAGCTTGCTAAGCAAAAAAGTTGGTTTTCATACGGAAATTTTTGAATTTTTCGAATAACTAATATCAACTCTAGTTATTTTTGATTGGATCAGGAAGTGGTCCAAATTGAACCAAACATGGTGTGGAGTATCCACTGGGTAGGTAGAGTGTAGCAGAAAAAGATTTTTGGTATAGCTTGCTAAGCAAAGAAGTTGGTTTTCAAACGGAAATTTTTGAATTTTGCCAATAACGAATATCAAGTCGTTATTTTTGATTGGGTCAGGAAGTGGTTCAAATTGAACCAAACCTGGTGTGGAGTATCGTCTGGTCAGATAGAGGGTAGGAGGAAAAGAATTTTGGTATAGCTTGTATAGGAAAAAAGTTAGCTTTTCATACGGAAATTTGCGATTAATTCCGAAAAATTTTGATTAAGTATATGTAAAATTAGCTCTTTTTGAGCGGGTCAAGTAGTTATCCAAATCGAACCAAATTTAGCATGGAGTATCCCCTGTGTATGTAGAGTCTAAAATGCCAAGAATTTTTGCTATAGCTTGTCTAGGAAAAAAGTTAGGTTTTCATACGGAAATTTGCGAATATTTCCGTGGAAATAATCGCAAATTTCCGTATGAAAACCTAACTTTTTACAAGACGAGCTATAGCCAAATTCGTGGAATTTTATACTCTACGTACACAAGGGATACTCCATACTAAATTTGGTTCGATTTGGAAAACTCTTTGACCCGCTCAAAAAGAGCTAATTTTAAATATACTTAATCAAAATTATTCGGAAATAATCGCAAATTTCCGTATGAAAAGCTAACTTTTTTCCTATACAAGCTATACCAAAAATTCTTTTTCTCCTAACCTCTACCTACCCAGGGGATACTCCACACCAGGTTTGGTTCAATTTGGACAACTTCCTGACCCAATCAAAAATAACTAGACTTGATATTCGTTATTTGCGAAATTCAAAAATTTCTGTATGAAAACCCAACTTTTTTGCTTGGCAAGCCATACCAAAAAATTTTTTTCTCCTACACTCTACCTACCCAGTGGATACTCCACACCAAGTTTGGTTCAGTTTGGACCACTTCCTGACCCAATCAAAAATAACTAGAATTGATATTAGTTGTTCGAAAAATTCAAAAATTTCCGTATGAAAACCCAACTTTTTTGCTTGGCAAACTATACCAAAAAATCTTTTTCTCCTACACTCTACCTACCCAGTGAATACTCCACACCAAATTTGGTTCCATTTGGACCACTTCCTGACCCAATCAAAAATAACTAGATTTGATATTCGTTATTAGCAAAACTCAAAAACTTCCGTATGAAACACCAAATTTTTTGCTTGGCAAGCTATACCAAAAAATCTTTTTGTGTTGCACTCTAAATGCACTGGTGATACCCCATACCGAGTTTGGTTGGAATTGGACAACTCCTTGGACCGATGAAAAGTCATCGAGAATTCAGTTGCTATGCCATTTTTTCAAATGGTACCAAACGCTCGTTCGGTTATAGCTTCCCGAAGGGCCAACCAAAAACGTTCAAAATAGTCTTAACAGTTTGATACGATGATATTGTAACTCATATTAACCGGTTGTTAACATAAACACTCTGATTACAGAAAAATTAAAGACCGAGCATTGAGCAAGTGGTCATTTTCGGAGGTTCGAGGTCGAAAACCGTTAAGAACTTCTGAAATACTGAAACAATTGGAACGAAAGATAGCTCATTGAATTGCCCGTAAAACGGGCTTTAAAACCATATATACCATCACTTATTTCTGGTAAGTACCTAGGAAATCAAAGCCGATGAGCATTCAGCCACAATGCTCTTTTTTCAATTGGTACCAAACGCTCGCTCGGTTATAGTTTCCCCAAGGGTGCATCAAAAGCATTCGCCACAGTCTTAAAAGTTTGGTGCAATGATATTGCAACTCATATTAACCGATTATCATCATAAACACTCTGAATAAAGAAAAATTAAAGATCGGGCAGTGAGCATGTGGTCATTTTCGGAGGTTCGAGGTCGAAAATCGTTAATAACTTCTTATGAGCGGTTCATCGGGTCAAGGAGTTGTTCAAATCAAACCAAACTGGGTATGGAGTATCCGCTGTGTAGGTAGAGCATAGGAAAAAATGACTTTTTGGTAAAGCATGCACAGGAAAAAAATTTAGTTTTTCATACGTAAATTTTCGAATATTTCGATTATTGAATTTCAAAAATAGCCTATTTCGTCAGATCGAATATCAACTCTAGTTATTTTTGATTGGGTCAAGAAGTGGTCCAAATTGAACCAAACTTGGTGTGCAGTATCTCCTGGGTAGGTAGAGTGTAGGAGAAAAAGATTTTTGGTATAGCTTGCTAAGCAAAAAAGTTGGGTTCTCATACGGAAATTTTTGAATTTTGCGAATAACGAATATCAAATCTAGTTATTTTTAATTCGGTCAGGAAAGAGTCCAAATTGAACCAAACTTGGTGTGGAGTATCTCCTGGGTAGGTAGAGTGTAGGAGAAAAAGAATTTTTGGTATAGCTTGTAAAGGAAAAAAGTTAGTTTTTCATACGGAAATTTGCGATTATTTCCGAATAATTTTGATTAAGTATATTTAAAATTAGCTCTTTTTGAGCGGGTCAAAGAGTTTTCCAAATCGAACCAAATTTAGTATGGAGTATCTCCTGTGTACGTAGAGTATAAAATGCCAAGAATTTTGCTTTAGCTTGTCTAGGAAAAAGTTAGGTTTTCATAGGGAAATTTGCGATTATTTCCATGGAAATAATCGCAAATTTCCGTATGAAAAGCTAACTTTTTCCCAGACAAGCTATAGCAAAAATTCTTGACATTTTAGACTCTAAATACACAGGGGATACTCCATGCTGTATTTGGTTTGATGTGGATAACTACTTGACCCGCTCAAAAAGAGCTAATTTTAAATACACTTAATCAAAATTATTCGGAAATAATCGCAAATTTCCGTATGAAAACCTAACTTTTTACTAGACAAGCTATAGCAAAATTCGTGGCATTTTATACTCTACGTACACAGGGGATACTCCATACTAAATTTGGTTCGATTTGGAAAACTCTTTGACCCGCTCAAAAAGAGCTAATTTTAAATATACTTAATCAAAATTATTCGGAAATAATCGCAAATTTTCGTATGAAAAGCTAACTTTTTTCCTATACAAGCTTTACCAAAAATTCTTTTTCTCCTACCCTCTATACCTACCCAGGGGATACTCCACACCAAGTTTGGTTCAATTTGGACCACTTCCTGACCAAATCAAAAATAACTAGACTTGATATCCGTTATTCGCAAAATTCAAAAAGTTCTGTATGAAAACCCAACTTTTTTGCTTGGCAAGCCATACCAAAAAATCGTTTTCTCCTACACTCTACCTACCCAGTGGATACTCCACACCAAGTTTGGTTCAATTTGGACCACTTCCTGACCCAGTCAAAAATAACTAGAGTTGATATTAGTTATTCGAAAAATTCAAAAATTTCCGTATGAAAACCCAACTTTTTTGCTTGGCAAGCTATACCAAAAAATCTTTTTCTCCTACACTCTACCTACCCAGTGGATACTCCACACCAAGTTTGGTTCAATTTGGACCACTTCCTGACCCAATCAAAAATAACTAGAGTTGATATTCGTTATTAGCAAAACTCAAAAACTTCCGTATGAAACACCAACTTTTTTGCTTGGCGAGCTATACCAAAAAACCTTTTTGTGTTGCTCTCTAAATGCACTGGTGATACCCCATACCGAGTTTGGTTGGAATTGGACAACTCCTTGGACCGATGAAAAGTCATCGAGCATTCAGTTGCTATGCTAATTTTTCAAATGGTACCAAACGCTCGTTCGGTTATAGCTTCCCGAAGAGCGAACCAAAAACGTTCAAAATAGTCTTAAAAGTTTGATACGATGATATTGTAACTCATATTAACCGGTTGTTAAAATAAACACTCTGATTAAAGAAAAATTAAAGACCAAGCAGTGAGCATGTGGTCATTTTCGGAGGTTCGAGGTCGAAAATCGTTAATAACTTCTGAAGTACTGAACCAATTGGAACGAGAGATAGCTCATTGAATTGCCCTTAAAACGGGCTTTAAAACCATAAATACCATCACTTGTTTCCGATAAGTACTTAGGAAATCAAAGCAGATGAGCATTCAGCCACAATGCTCTTTTTTCAATTGGTACCAAACGCTCGTTAGGTAATAGTTTCCCCAAGTGTGCATCAAAAGCATTCGCCATAATCTTAAGAGTTTGCTGCAATGATATCGCAACTCATATTAACCGATTATCATCATAAACACTCTGATTAAAAAATAATTAAAGATCGAGCAGTGAGCATGTGGTCATTTTCGTAGGTTCGATGTCGAAAATCGTTAATAACTTCTAAAATACGGAACCAATTGAAACGAAACATAGTTCATTGAATTGCCCGTAAAACGGGCTTTAAAACCATATATACCATCACTTGTTTCTGATAAGTACTTAGGAAATCAAAGCCGATGAGAATTCAGCCACAATGCTCATTTTTCAATTGGTACCAAACGCTCGTTCGGTAATAGTTTCCCCAAGGGTGCATCAAAAGCATTTGCCATAGTCTTAAAAGTTTGCTGCAATAATATTGCAACTCATGTTAACCGATTATCATCATAAACACTCTGATTAAAGAAAAATTAAAGATCGAGCAAGGAGCATGTGGTCATTTTCGGAGGTTCGAGGTTGAAAATCGTTAATAACTTCTGAAATACGGAACCAATTGAAACGAAACATAGTTCATTGAATTGCCCGTGAAACGGGCTTTGAAACCATATATACCATCACTTGTTTCTGATAAATACTTAGAAAATCAAGGCCGATGAGCATTCAGTCAATTTGACCACCTTTTCCCACGACTCGTGTGCTCGATCTGTAATTTTTCCTCTACCTACATAAAATTACCCATAAAACATATATGGGGACAATCCCCATTATCAGTCGAGTCTAACCAACTAAATTTCACCGTGGATTCAACCCACAACAAGGTTTATTATCGTACTCAAGGTGGTGTTTCTCTCCACATGAGTACAAAATGGGGTCAAATTTCCTGGCCAATTTCTCAAAAACGGCTGAACAAAAACAAACGCCCTTCTTAACAATTGTAGCACTGCTTGAGACACGCATCATATTAAAAAATGAGCCCAACCGGTGCATTTTTCAAGAAGTTATAGCAAAAACAATGTACCGTACCAAATGACCATGTAGTAGAGGTACACTGTCTTCAGAGCTAAAATTGAACACCTAAACTTCTGAAAAAGCTATATAAAGTATACATATTCAAAATCTACGTTAGACAAGCTATTCAAAACACTATTTTTTTACAGTTCAAAGCTTCAAGGTGTCAACGGTGTCAACGGGGTCACCCGCTGGTGTCAACCGCTTCTGGGGCTAATATCGAGGGCGAGTTTACTGGCAAATTTTTCTAAAACGGCGTAACAAAAATAAACCCCCTTAGTAGTTTGTAGCACTGCTTGAGATACGCATCATATTAAAAAATGAACACAATCGGTGCATTCTTCAAGGAATTATAGCAATTATAAGGTACCGTACCAAATGACCAAAAAAGCGTGGTGACTTGACTTCAGAGCCAATTTTGACTATCTCAATTCCGTAAAATGCTATGGAAAATATATATGGGCATACTCCCCACTAATTGAGGATTCTAAAAGAGGCATAAAACTGAGGTCGAAAGCTTTTTTCCCGACAATTGAAATTTCTCTACCAGCTTTTAAGAGGTTTTCTATCTACTTACAGCTCTGATAACATTATGAGAGGTAACATTTTTGCATTATATTATATATGACTGTTTTAATTGAGTTCATTAGGTCCAATTGGGTCAACCTACATGCCAGACAATAATAAAAGTCCATGCCGACCTTTACCGGCTGGCCAGAGGAGCCTAAATATTGCTTTTCTTAAAAATAATTAGTAGGAATATGAATAGCTTTTTTGCATATTCCTATTAGTTTGACTCTATGTCTTTCTCTGGCCAAAACCTCAATGTAGGTAGTATTCGGAGGCCAGCCAAACGTTAGCATCAAGTATAAACTGCAATGGTAACATTTTTGATGTGATATTAAACGTTTTTAAATGTGTTAATAATGTCACCGCAAAAATTGTTAGGTGGCACTTTTATGGAGGTCCCAAACTTTTTTATGGACCTCCTATAGCAGAACGGCCTTAGTACTGAAGTGAACTTATAGATAGAGGCATAAAACTGGGGTCGAAAGTTTTTTTCCCGACAATTGAAATTTCTCTACCAGCTTTTAAGAGGTTTTCTATCTAATTACAGCTCTGATTACATTATGAGAGGTGACATTTTTGCATTACATTACATATGACTGTTTTATTTGAGTTCATTAGGTTCAATTGGGTCAACTTACATGCCAGACAACAATAAAAGTCCATGCCGACCTTTACCGGCTGGCCAGCGGAGCCTAAATGTTGCTTTTCTTAAAAATAAATAGTAGGAATTTGAATTGCATTGTTGCTGATTCCTATTAGTTTGACTCCATGTCTTTCTCTGGCCATAACCTCAATGTAGGTAGTATTTGAAGGCCAGCCACACGTTAAAATTATGTATATACAGCAATGGTAACATTTTTGATGTGATATTAAACGTTTTTAAATGTGTTAAAAATGTCACCGCAAAAATTGTTAAGTGGCACTTTTATGAAGGTTCCAAACTTTTTAGGGATCTCCTATAGCACAACAGCCTTAGAACTGAAGTGAACTTATAGATAGAGGCATAAAACTGGGGTCGAAAGTATTTTTCCCGACAATTGAAATTTCTCTACCAGCTTTTAAGAGGTTTTCTATCTAATTACAGCTCTGATTACATTATGAGAGGTGACATTTTTGCATTACACTACATATGACTGTTTTATTTGAGTTCATTAGGTTCAATTGGGTCAACTTACATGCCAGACAACAATAAAAGTCCATGCCGACCTTTACCGGCTGGCCAGCGGAGCCTAAATTTTGCTTTTCTTGAAAATAAATATTAGGAATATGAATTGCTTTGTTGCTGATTCCTATTAGTTTGACTCTATGTCTTTCTCTGGCCAAAACCTCAATGTAGGTAGTATTTGGAGACCAGCCACACGTTAACACCATGTATATACTGCAATGGTAACATTTTTGATGTGATATTAAACGTTTTTAAATGAGTTAATAATGTCACCGCAAAAATTGTTAAGTGGCACTTTCATGAAGGTTCCACACTTTTTTAGGGACCTCCTTTAGCAGAACGGCCTTAGTACCGAAGTGAATTTATAGATAGAGGCATAAAACTGGGGTCAAAAATTTTTTTCCCGACAATTGAATTTGCTCTACCAGCTTTTAAGAGGTTTTCTATCTACTTACAGCTCTGATAACATTATGAGAGGTGACATTTTTGCATTATATTAAATATGACTGTTTTATTTGAGTTCATTAGGTTCAATTGGGTCAACTTACATGCCAGACAACAATAAAAGTCCATGCCGACCTTTACCGGCTGGCCAGCGGAGCCTAAATTTTGCTTTTCTTGAAAATAAATATTAGGAATATGAATTGCTTTGTTGCTGATTCCTATTAGTTTGACTCTATGTCTTTCTCTGGCCAAAACCTCAATGTAGGTAGTATTTGGAGACCAGCCACACGTTAACACCATGTATATACTGCAATGGTAACATTTTTGATGTGATATTAAACGTTTTTAAATGAGTTAATAATGTCACCGCAAAAATTGTTAAGTGGCACTTTCATGAAGGTTCCACACTTTTTTAGGGACCTCCTTTAGCAGAACGGCCTTAGTACTGAAGTGAATTTATAGATAGAGGCATAAAACTGGGGTCAAAAATTTTTTTCCCGACAATTGAATTTGCTCTACCAGCTTTTAAGAGGTTTTCTATCTACTTACAGCTCTGATAACATTTTGAGAGGTGACATTTTTGCATTCTATTATATATGAGTGTTTTATTTGAGTTGATTAGGTCCAATTGAATCAACTTACATGCCAGACAAAATTAAAAGTCCATGCCGACCTTTACCGGCTGGCCAGCGGAGCCTAAATGTTGCTTTTCCTAAAACTAAATAGTAAGAATATGAATTGCTTTGTTGCTGATTCCTATTAGTTTGACTCTATGTCTTCCTCTGGCCAAAACCTCAATTTAGGTAGTATTTGGAGACCAGCCACACGTTAACATCATTTATATACTGCAATGGTAACATTTTTGATGTGATATTAAACGTTTTTAAATTTGTAAATAATGTCACCGCAAAAATTGTCAAGTGGCACTTTTATGAAGGTTCCAAATTTTTTTAGGGACCTCCTATAGCAGAACGGCCTTAGTACTGAAGTGAACTTATAGATAGAGGCAAAAAAAGGGGTCGAAAGTTTTTTTCACGACAATTGAAATTTCTCTACCAGCTTTTAATAGGTTTTCTATCTAATTACAGCGCTGATTACATTATGAGAGGTGACATTTTTGCATTACATTACATATGACTGTTTTATTTGAGTTCATTAGGTTCAATTGTGTCAACTTACATGCCAGACAACAATAAAAGTCCATGCCGACCTTTACCGGCTGGCCAGCGGAGCCTAAATATTGCTTTTCTTAAAAATAAATAGTAGGAATATGAATTGCTTTGTTGCTGATTCCTATTAGTTTGACTCTATGTCTTTCTCTGGCCAAAACCTCAATGTAGGTAGTATTTGGAGAGCAGCCACACGTTATCATCATGTATATACTGCAATGGTAACATTTTTGATGTGATATTAAACGTTTTTAAATTTGTAAATAATGTCACCGCAAAAATTGTCAAGTGGCACTTTTATGAAGGTTCCAAATTTTTTTAGGGACCTCCTATAGCAGAACGGCCTTAGTACTAAAGCGAACTTATAGATAGAGGCATAAAACTGGGGTTGAAAATTTTTTTCCCGACAATTGAATTTTCTCTACCAGCTTTAAAGAGGTTTTCTATCTAATTGCAGCTCTGATAACATTATGAGAGGTGACATTTTTGCATTATAATATATATGACTGTTTTATTTGAGTTCATTAGGCCCAATTGGGTCAACTTACATGCCAGACAATAATAAAAGTCCATGCCGACCTTTACCGGCTGGCCAGCGGAGCCTAAATGTTGCTTTTCTTAAAAATAAATAGTAAGAATATGAATTGCTTTGTTGCTGATTCCTATTAGTTTGACTCTATGTCTTTCTCTGGCCAAAACCTCAATGTAGGTAGTATTTGGAGACCAGCCACACGTTAACATCATGTGTATACTGCAATGGTAACATTTTTGATGTGATATTAAACGTTTTTAAATGTGTTAATAATGTCACCGCAAAAATTGTTAAGTGGCACTTTTATGAAGGTTCCAAACTTTTTTAGGGACTTCCTTTAGCAGAACGGCCTTAGTACTGAAGTGAATTTATAGATAGAGGCATAAAACTGGGGTTGAATTTTTTTCTCGACAATTGAAATTTCTCTACCAGCTTTTAAGAGGTTTTCTATCTACTTACAGATCTGATAACATTATTAGATGTGACATTTTTGCATTTTATTATATATGACTGTTTTATTTGGGTCCATTAGGTCCAAATGGGTACACTTACATGCCAGACAATAATAAAAGTCCATGTCGACCTTTACCGGCTGGCCAGCGGAGCCTAAATGTTGCTTTTCTTAAAAATAAATAGTAAGAATATGAATTGCTTTGTTGCTGATTCCTATTAGTTTGACTCTATGTCTTTCTCTGGCCAAAACCTCAATGTAGGTAGTATTTGGAGACCAGCCACGCGTTATCACCATGTATATACTGCACTGGTAACATTTTTGATGTGATATTAAACGTTTTTAAATGTGTTAATAAGGTCACCGCAAAAATTGTTAAGTGGCACTTTTATGAAGGTTCCAAACTTTTTAGGGACCTCCTTTAGCAGAACGGCCTTAGTACTGAAGTGAACTTATAGATAGAGGCATAAAACTGGGTTCAAAAAAATTTTTCCCGACAATTGAATTT
This sequence comes from Convolutriloba macropyga, assembly GCF_964194025.1. Classification (NCBI taxonomy): domain Eukaryota; kingdom Metazoa; phylum Xenacoelomorpha; order Acoela; family Convolutidae; genus Convolutriloba; species Convolutriloba macropyga. The sequence goes on from NC_134476.1 coordinate 66,207,465, forward strand.
TCTCTACCAGCTTTTAAGAGGTTTTCTATCTACTTACAGATCTGATAACATTATTAGAGGTGACATTTTTGCATTTTATTATATATGACTGTTTTATTTGGGTCCATTAGGTCCAATTGGGTACACTTACATGCCAGACAATAATAAAAGTCCATGTCGACCTTTACCGGCTGGCCAGCGGAGCCTAAATGTTGCTTTTCTTAAAAATAAATAGTAAGAATAAGAATTGCTTTGTTGCTGATTCCTATTAGTTTGACTCTATGTCTTTCTCTGGCCAAAACCTCAATGTAGGTAGTATTTGGAGACCAGCCACGCGTTAACACCATGTATATACTGCAATGGTAACATTTTTGATGTGATATTAAACGTTTTTAAATGTGTTAATAAGGTCACCGCAAAAATTGTTAAGTGGCACTTTTATCAAGGTTCCAAACTTTTTAGGGACCTCCTTTAGCAGAACGGCCTTAGTACTGAAGTGAACTTATAGATAGAGGCATAAAACTAGGTCAAAAAAATTTTCCCGACAATTGAATTTTCTCTACCAGCTTTTAAGAGGTTTTCTATCTACTTACAGCTCTGATAACATTTTGAGAGCTGACATTTTTGCATTCTATTATATATGACTGTTTTATTTGAGTTCATTAGGTCAAATTGAATCATTTTACATGCCACACAATAATAAAAGACCATGCCGACCTTTACCGGCTGGCCAGCGGAGCCTAAATGTTGCTTTTCCTAAAAATAAATAGTAAGAATATGAATTGCTTTGTTGCTGATTCCTTTTAGTTTGACTCTATGTCTTCCTCTGGCCAAAACCTCAATTTAGGTAGTATTTGGAGACCAGCCACACGTTAACATCATGTATATACTGCAATGGTAACATTTTTGATGTGATATTAAACGTTTTTAAATTTGTAAATAATGTCAACGCAAAAGTTGTCAAGTGGCACTTTTATGAAGGTTCCAAATTTTTTAGGGACCTCCGATAGCAGAACGGCTTTAGTACTGAAGTGAACTTATTAATAGAGGCATAAAACTGGGGTCGAAATTTTTTTCCCGACAATTGAATTTTCTCTACCAGCTTTTAAGAGGTTTTCTATCTACTTGCAGCTCTGATAACATTTTGAGAGGTGACATTTTTGCATTTTATTATATATGACTGTTTCATTTGGGTCCATTAGGTCCAATTGGGTACACTTACATGCCAGACAATAATAAAAGTCCATGTCGACCTTTACCGGCTGGCCAGCGGAGCCTAAATGTTGCTTTTCTTAAAAATAAATAGTAAGAATATGAATTGCTTTGTTGCTGATTCCTATTAGTTTGACTCTATGTCTTTCTCTGGCCAAAACCTCAATGTAGGTAGTATTTGGAGACCAGCCACACGTTAACATCATGTATATACTGCAATGGTAACATTTTTGATGTGATATTAAACGTTTTTAAATGTAATAATAAGGTCACCGCAAAAATTGTTAAGTGGCACTTTCATGAAGGTTCCAAACTTTTTTAGGGACCTCCTTTAGCAGAACGGCCTTAGTACTGAAGGGAACTTATAGATAGAGGCATAAAACTGGGGTCAAAAAAATTTTTCCCGACAATTGAATTTTCTCTACCAGCTTTTAAGAGGTTTTTATCTACTTACAGCTCTGATAACATTTTGAGAGCTGACATTTTTGCATTATAATATATATGACTGTTTTATTTGAGTTCATTAGGCCCAATTGGGTCAGCTTACATGCCAGACAACAATAAAAGTCCATGCCGACCTTTACCGGCTGGCCAGCGGAGCCTAAATGTTGCTTTTCTTAAAAATAAATAGTAAGAATATGAATTGCTTTGTTGCTGATTCCTATTAGTTTGACTCTATGACTTTCTCTGGCCAAAACCTCAATGTAGGCATTTTTTGGAGACCAGCCACACGTTAACATCATGTATATACTGCAATGGTAACATTTTTGATGTGATATTAAACGTTTTTAAATGTGTTAATAATGTCACCGCAAAAATTGTTAAGTGGCAATTTTATGAAGGTTCCAAACTTTTTTAGGGGCCTCCTTTAGCAGAAGGGCCTTAGTACTGAAGGGAACTTATAGATAGAGGCATAAAACTGGGGTCAAAAAAAATTTTCCCGACAATTGAATTTTCTCTACCAGCTTTTAAGAGGTTTTCTATCTACTTACAGCTCTGATAACATTTTGAGAGCTGACATTTTTGCTTTCTATTATATATGACTGTTTTATTAGAGTTCATTATGTCAAATTGAATCAACTTACCTGCTAGACAATAATGAAAGACCATGCCGACCTTTACCGGCTGGCCAGCGGAGCCTAAATGTTGCTTTTCCTAAAAATAAATAGTAAGAATATGAATTGCTTTGTTGCTGATTCCTATTAGTTTGACTCTATGTCTTCCTCTGGCCAAAACCTCAATTTAGGTAGTATTTGGAGACCAGCCACACGTTAACATCATGTATATACTGCAATGGTAACATTTTTGATGTGATATTAAACGTTTTTAAATTTGTAAATAATGTCACCGCAAAAATTGTCAAGTGGCACTTTAATGAAGGTTCCAAATTTTTTTAGAGACCTCCTATAGCAGAACGGCCTTAGTACTGAAGTGAACTTATTGATAGAGGCATAAAACTGGGGTCGAAATTTTTTTTTCTCGACAATTGAATTTTCTCTACCAGCTTTTAAGAGGTTTTCTATCTACTTGCAGCTCTGATAACATTATGAGAGGTGACATTTTTGCATTGTATTATATATGACTGTTTTATTTGAGTTCATTAGGCCCAATTGGGTCAACTTACATGCCAGACAACAATAAAAGTCCATGCCGACCTTTACCGGCTGGCCAGCGGAGCCTAAATGTTGCTTTTCTTAAAAATAAATAGTAAGAATATGAATTGCTTTGTTGCTGATTCCTATTAGTTTGACTCTATGACTTTCTCTGGCCAAAACCTCAATGTAGGCAGTTTTTGGAGACCAGCCACACGTTAACATCATGTATATACTGCAATGGTAACATTTTTGATGTGATATTAAACGTTTTTAAATTTGTAAATAATGTCACCGCAAAAATTGTCAAGTGGCACTTTTATGAAGGTTCCAAACTTTTTTAGGGACCTCCTTTAGCAGAAGGGCCTTAGTAATGAAGTGAACTTATAGATAGAGGCATAAAACTGGGGTCAAAAAAAATTTTCCCGACAATTGAATTTTCTCTACCAGCTTTTAAGAGGTTTTCTATCTACTTACAGCTCTGATAACATTTTGAGAGCTGACATTTTTGCATTCTATTATATATGACTGTTTTATTTGAGTTCATTTGGTCAAATTGAATCAACTTACATGCCAGACAATAATAAAAGACCATGCCGACCTTTACCGGCTGGCCAGCGGTGCCTAAATGTTGCTTTTCCTAAAAATAAATAGTAAGACTATGAATTGCTTTGTTGCTGATTCCTATTAGTTTGACTCTATGTCTTCCTCTGGCCAAAACCTCAACTTAGGTAGTATTTGGAGACCAGCCACACGTTAACATCATGTATATACTGCAATGGTAACATTTTTGATGTGATATTAAACGTTTTTAAATTTGTAAATAATGTCACCGCAAAAATTGTCAAGTGGCACTTTTATGAAGGTTCCAAATTTTTTTAGGGACCTCCTATAGCAGAACGGCCTTATTACTGAAGTGAACTTATAGATAGAGGCATAAAACTGGGGTCGAAAATTTTTTTCCCGACAATTGAATTTTCTCTACCAGCTTTTAAAAGGTTTTCTATCTACTTGCAGCTCTGATAACATTATGAGAGGTGACATTTTTGCATTATATTATATATGACTGTTTTATTTCAGTTCATTAGGCCCAATTGGGTCAACTTACAGGCCAGACAATAATAAAAGTCCATGCCGACCTTTACCGGCTGGCCAGCGGAGCCTAAATGTTGCTTTTCTTAAAAAATATAGTAAGAATATGAATTGCTTTGTTGCTGATTCCTATTAGTTTGACTCTATGTCTTTCTCTGGCCAAAACCTCAATGTAGGTAGTATTTGGAGACCAGCCAAACGTTAACATCATGTATATACTGCAATGGTAACGTTTTTGATGTGATATTAAACGTTTTTAAATGTGTTAATAATGTCACCGCAAAAATTGTTAAGTGGCACTTTTATGAAGGTTCCAAACTTTTTTAGGGACCTCCTTTAGCAGAACGGCCTTAGTACTGAAGTGAACTTACAGATAGAGGCATAAAACTGGGGTTGAAATTTTTTTCCCGACAATTGAATTTTCTCTACCAGCTTTTAAGAGGTTTTCTATCTACTTACAGCTCTGATAACATTTTGAGAGGTGACATTTTTGCATTTTATTCTATATGACTGTTTTATTTGAGTTCAATAGGCCCAATTGGGTCAACTTACATGCCAGACACTAATAAAAGTCCATGCCGACCTTTACCGGCTGGCAAGCGGAGCCTAAATGTTGCTTTTCTTAAAAATAAATAGTAAGAATATGAATTGCTTTGTTGCTGATTCTTATTAGTTTGACTCATGTCTTTCTCCGGCCAAAACCTCAATGTAGGTAGTATTTGGAGACCAGCCACACGTTAACATCATGTATATACTGCAATGGTAACATTTTTGATGTGATATTAAACGTTTTTAAATTTGTAAATAATGTCACCGCAAAAATTGTCAAGTGGCACTTTTATGAAGGTTCCAAATTTTTTAGGGACCTCCTATAGCAGAACGGCCTTATTACTGAAGTGAGCTTATAGACAGAGGCATAAAACTGGGGTCGAAAATTTTTTTCCCAACAATTGAATTTTCTCTACCAACTTTTAAGAGGTTTTCTATCTACTTGCAGCTCTCAAAACATTTTGAGAGGTGACATTTTTGCATTATATTATATATGATTGTTTCATTTGAGTTCAATAGGCCCAATTGGGTCAACTTACATGCCAGACAATAATAAAAGTCCATGCCGACCTTTACCGGCTGGCCAGCGGAGCCTAAATGTTGCTTTTCTTAAAAATAAATAGTAAGAATATGAATTGCTTTGTTGCTGATTCCTATTAGTTTGACTCATGTCTTTCTCTGGCCAAAACCTCAATGTAGGTAGTATTTGGAGACCAGCCACACGTTAACATCATGTATATACTGCAATGGTAACATTTTTGATGTGATATTAAACGTTTTTAAATGTGTTAATAATGTCACCGCAAAAATTGTTAAGTGGCACTTTTATGAAGGTTCCAAACTTTTTTAAGGACCTCCTTTAGCAGAACGGCCTTAGTACTGAAGTGAACTTATAGATAGAGGCATAAAACTGGGGTTGAAATTTTTTTCCCGACAATTGAATTTTCTCTACCAGCTTTTAAGAGGTTCTCTATCTACTTACAGCTCTGATAACATTATGAGAGGTGACATTTTTGGATTTTATTATATATGACTGTTTTATTTGAGTCCATTAGGTCCAATTGGGTACACTTACATGCCAGACAATAATAAAAGTCCATGTCGACCTTTACCGGCTGGCCAGCGGAGCCTAAATGTTGCTTCTCTTAAAAAAATAGTAAGAATATGAATTGCTTTGTTGCTGATTCCTATTAGTTTGACTCTATGTCTTTCTCTGGCCAAAACCTCAATGTAGGCAGTATTTGGAGACCAGCCATACGTTAACACCATGTATATACTGCAATGGTAACATTTTTGATGTGATATTAAACGTTTTTAAATGTGTTAATAATGTCACCGCAAAAATTGTTAAGTGGCACTTTCATGAAGGTTCCAAACTTTTTTAGGGAACTCCTTTACGAGAACGGCCTAAGTACTGAAGTGAAATCATAGATAGAGGCATAAAACTGGGCTGAAAATTTTTTTCCCGACAATTGAAATTTCTCTACCAGCTTTTAAGAGGTTTTCTATCTACTTACAGCTCTGATAACATTATGAGAGGTGACATTTTTGCATTATATTATATATGACTGTTTTATTTGAGTCCATTAGGTCCAATTGGGTACACTTACATGCCAGACAATAATAAAAAGTCCATGCCGACCTTTACCGGCTGGCCAGCAGAGCCTAATGTTGCTTTTCTTAAAAATAAATAGTAAGAATATGAATTGCTTTGTTGCTGATTCCTATTAGTTTGACTCTATGTCTTTTGTCTGGCCAAAACCTCAATGTAGGTAGTGTTTGGAGACCAGCCACACGTTAACATCATGTGTATACTGCAATGGTAACATTTTTGATGTGATATTAAACGTTTTTGAATGTGTTAATAATGTCACCGCAAAAATTGTTAAGTGGCACTTTTATGAAGGTTCCAAACTTTTTTAGGGACCTCCTTTAGCAGAAAGGCCTTAGTACTGAAGTGAACTTATAGATAGAGGCAAAGAACTGGTGTTGAATATTTCTTCCCGACAACTGAAATTTCTCTACCAGCTTTTAAGAGGTTTTCTATCTACTTGCAGCTCTGACAACATTATGAGAGGTGACATTTTTGCATTATATTATATATGACTGTTTTCTTTGAGTTCATGAGGCCCAATTAGGTCAACTTACATGCCAGACAATAATAAAAGTCCATGCCGACCTTTACCGGCTGGCCAGCGGAGCCTAAATAATGCTTTTCTTAAAAATAAATAGTAAAAATATGAATTGTTTTGTTGCTGATTCCTATTAGTTTGACTCTATGTCTTTCTCTGGCCAAAACCTGAATGTAGGTAGTATTTGGAGACCAGCCACACGTTAACATCATGTGTATACTGCAATGGTAACATTTTTGATGTGATATTAAACGTTTTTAAATGTGTTAATAATGTCACCGCAAAAATTGTTAAGTGGCACTTTTATGAAGGTTCCAAACTTTTTTAGGGACCTCCTTTAGCAGAACGGCCTTAGTACTGAAGTGAACTTACAGATAGAGGCATAAAACTGGGGTTGAAATTTTTTTCCCGACAATTGAATTTTCTCTACCAGCTTTTAAGAGGTTTTCTATCTACTTACAGCTCTGATAACATTTTGAGAGGTGACATTTTTGCATTTTATTCTATATGACTGTTTTATTTGAGTTCAATAGGCCCAATTGGGTCAACTTACATGCCAGACACTAATAAAAGTCCATGCCGACCTTTACCGGCTGGCAAGCGGAGCCTAAATGTTGCTTTTCTTAAAAATAAATAGTAAGAATATGAATTGCTTTGTTGCTGATTCTTATTAGTTTGACTCATGTCTTTCTCCGGCCAAAACCTCAATGTAGGTAGTATTTGGAGACCAGCCACACGTTAACATCATGTATATACTGCAATGGTAACATTTTTGATGTGATATTAAACGTTTTTAAATTTGTAAATAATGTCACCGCAAAAATTGTCAAGTGGCACTTTTATGAAGGTTCCAAATTTTTTAGGGACCTCCTATAGCAGAACGGCCTTATTACTGAAGTGAGCTTATAGACAGAGGCATAAAACTGGGGTCGAAAATTTTTTTCCCAACAATTGAATTTTCTCTACCATCTTTTAAGAGGTTTTCTATCTACTTGCAGCTCTCAAAACATTTTGAGAGGTGACATTTTTGCATTATATTATATATGATTGTTTTATTTGAGTTCAATAGGCCCAATTGGGTCAACTTACATGCCAGACAATAATAAAAGTCCATGCCGACCTTTACCGGCTGGCCAGCGGAGCCTAAATGTTGCTTTTCTTAAAAATAAATAGTAAGAATATGAATTGCTTTGTTGCTGATTCCTATTAGTTTGACTCATGTCTTTCTCTGGCCAAAACCTCAATGTAGGTAGTATTTGGAGACCAGCCACACGTTAACATCATGTATATACTGCAATGGTAACATTTTTGATGTGATATTAAACGTTTTTAAATGTGTTAATAATGTCACCGCAAAAATTGTTAAGTGGCACTTTTATGAAGGTTGCAAACTTTTTTAGGGACCTCCTTTAGCAGAACGGCCTTAGTACTGAAGTGAACTTATAGATAGAGGCATAAAACTGGGGTTGAAATTTTTTTCCCGACAATTGAATTTTCTCTACCAGCTTTTAAGAGGTTCTCTATCTACTTACAGCTCTGATAACATTATGAGAGGTGACATTTTTGGATTTTAATATATATGACTGTTTTATTTGAGTCCATTAGGTCCAATTGGGTACACTTACATGCCAGACAATAATAAAAGTCCATGTCGACCTTTACCGGCTGGCCAGCGGAGCCTAAATGTTGCTTTTCTTAAAAAAAAATAGTAAAAATATGAATTGCTTTGTTGCTGATTCCTATTAGTTTGACTCTCTGTCTTTCTCTGGCCAAAACCTCAATGTAGGCAGTATTTGGAGACCAGCCATACGTTAACACCATGTATATACTGCAATGGTAACATTTTTGATGTGATATTAAACGTTTTTAAATGTGTTAATAATGTCACCGCAAAAATTGTTAAGTGGCACTTTCATGAAGTTTCCAAACTTTTTTAGGGAACTCCTTTACGAGAACGGCCTAAGTACTGAAGTGAACTCATAGATAGAGGCATAAAACTGGGCTGAAAATTTTTTTCCCGACAATTGAAATTTCTCTACCAGCTTTTAAGAGGTTTTCTATCTACTTACAGCTCTGATAACATTATGAGAGGTGACATTTTTGCATTATATTATATATGACTGTTTTATTTGAGTCCATTAGGTCCAATTGGGTACACTTACATGCCAGACAATAATAAAAGTCCATGCCGACCTTTACCGGCTGGCCAGCAGAGCCTAATGTTGCTTTTCTTGAAAATAAATAGTAAGAATATGAATTGCTTTGTTGCTGATTCCTATTAGTTTGACTCTATGTCTTTTGTCTGGCCAAAACCTCAATGTAGGTAGTGTTTGGAGACCAGCCACATGTTAACATCATGTGTATACTGCAATGGTAACATTTTTGATGTGATATTAAACGTTTTTAAATGTGTTAATAATGTCACCGCAAAAATTAATAAGTGGCACTTTTATGAAGGTTCCAAACTTTTTTAGGGACCTCCTTTAGCAGAAAGGCCTTAGTACTGAAGTGAACTTATAGATAGAGGCAAAGAACTGGTGTTGAATATTTTTTCCCGACAACTGAAATTTCTCTACCAGCTTTTAAGAGGTTTTCTATCTACTTGCAGCTCTGACAACATTATGAGAGGTGACATTTTTGCATTATATTATATATGACTGTTTTATTTGAGTTCATGAGGCCCAATTAGGTCAACTTACATGCCAGACAATAATAAAAGTCCATGCCGACCTTTACCGGCTGGCCAGCGGAGCCTAAATAATGCTTTTCTTAAAAATAAATAGTAAAAATATGAATTGTTTTGTTGCTGATTCCTATTAGTTTGACTCTATGTCTTTCTCTGGCCAAAACCTGAATGTAGGTAGTATTTGGAGACCAGCCACACGTTAACATCATGTGTATACTGCAATGGTAACATTTTTGATGTGATATTAAACGTTTTTAAATGTGTTAATAATGTCACCGCAAAAATTGTTAAGTGGCACTATTATGAAGGTTCCAAACTTTTTTAGGGACCTCCTTTAGCAGAACGGCCTTAGTACTGAAGTGAACTTATAGATAGAGGCATAAAACTGGGGTTGAAAATTTTTTTCCCGACAATTGAAATTTCTCTACCAGCTTTTAAGAGGTTTTCTATCTAATTAAAGCTCTGATAACCTTATATGAGGTGACATTTTTGCATTATATTATATATGACTGTTTTATTTGAGTTCATGAGGCCCAATTAGGTCAACTTACATGCCAGACAATAATAAAAGACCATGCCGACCTTTACCGGCTGGCCAACGGAGCCTAAATGTTGCTTTTTCTAAAAATAAATAGAAAGAATATGAATTGCTTTGTTGCTGATTCCTATTAGTTTGACTCTATGTCTTTCTCTGGCCAAAACCTCAATTTAGGTAGTATTTGGAGACCAGCCACACGTTAACATCATGTATATACTGTAATGGTAACATTTTTGATGTGATATTAAACGTTTTTAAATTTGTAAATAATGTCACCGCAAAAATTGTCAAGTGGCACTTTTATGAAGGTTCCAAACTTTTTTAGGGACCTCCTATAGCAGAACGGCCTTAGTACTGAAGTTAATATTTAGGTAGAGGCATAAAACTTGGGTCGAAAAATTTTTTCCCGACAATTGAATTTTCTCTACCAGCTTTTAAGAGGTTTTCTATCTACTTACAGCTCTGATAACATTATGAGAGGTGACATTTTTGCATTATATTATATATGACTGTTTTATTTGAGTTCATGAGGCCCAATTAGGTCAACTTACATGCCAGACAATAATAAAAGTCCATGCCGACCTTTACCGGCTGGCCAGCGGAGCCTAAATGTTGCTTTTCCTAAAAATAAATAGTAAGAATATGAATTGCTTTGTTGCTGATTCCTATTAGTTTGACTCTATGTCTTTCTCTGGCCAAAACCTCAATTTAGGTAGTATTTGGAGACCAGCCACACGTTAACATCATGTATATACTGTAATGGTAACATTTTTGATGTGATATTAAACCTTTTTAAATTTGTAAATAATGTCACCGCAAAAATTGTCAAGTGGCACTTTTATGAAGGTTCCAAACTTTTTTAGGGACCTCCTATAGCAGAACGGCCTTAGTACTGAAGTTAACATATAGGTAGAGGCATAAAACTTGGGTTGAAAATTTTTTTCCCGACCATTTAAATTTCTCTACCAGCTTTTAAGAGTTTTTCTATCTACTTACAGCTCTGATAACATTATGAGAGGTGACATTTTTGCATTCTATTATATATGACTGTTTTATTTGAGTCCATTAGGTCCAATTGGGTCAACTTACATGCCAAACAATAATAAAAATCCATGCCGACCTTTACCGGCTGACCAGCGGAGCCTAAATGTTGCTTTTCTTAAAAATAAATAGTAAGAATATGAATTGCTTTGTTGCTGATTCCTATTAGTTTGACTCTATGTCTTTCTCTGGCCAAAACCTCAGTGTAGGTAGTATTTGGAGACCAGCCACACGTAAACATCATGTATATACTGCAACGGTATTATTTTTGATGTGATATTAAACGTTTTTAAATGTGTTAATAAGGTCACCGCAAAAATTTGTTAAGTGGCACTTTTATGAAGGTTCCAAACTTTTTTAGGGAACTCCTATAGCAGAACGGCCTTATTTCTGAAATTAACTTATAGATAGAGGCATAAAACTGGGGTTGAAAATTTTTTTCCCGACAATTGAAATTTCTCTACCAGCTTTTATGAGGTTTTCTATCTACTTGCAGCTCTGATAACATTATGAGAGGTGACATTTTTGCATAATTTTATATATGACTGTTTTATTTGAGTTCATTAGGCCCAATTGGGTCAAATTACATGCCAGACAATAATAAAAGTCCATGACGACATTTACCGGCTGGCCAGCGGAGCCTAAATGTTGCTTTTCTTAAAAATAAATAGTAAGAATATGAATTGATTTGTTGCTGATTCCTATTAGTTTGACTCTATGTCTTTCTCTGGCCAAAACCTCAATGTAGGTAGTATTTGGAGACCAGCCACACGTTAAAATCATGTATATACTGCAATGGTAACATTTTTGTTGTGATATTAAACGTTTTTAAATTTGTTATTAATGTCACCGCAAAATTTGTTAAGTGGCACTTTTATGAAGGTTCCAAACTTTTTTAGGGTTCTCCTATAGCAGAACCGCCTTAGTGCTGAAGTTAACTTATAGATAGAGGCATAAAACTGTGGTCGAAATTTTTTTCCCGACTATTGAAGTTTCTCTACCAGCTTTTAAGAGGTTTTCTATCTACTTGCATCTCTGATAACATTATGAGAGGTGACATTTTTGCATTAAAATATATATGACTGTTTTATTTGAGTTCATTAGGACCAATTGGATCAGCTTACATGCCAGACCATAATAAAAGTCCATGCCGACCTTTACCGGCTGGCCAGCGGAGCCTAAATGTTGCTTTTCTTAAAAATAAATAATCAGAATATGAATTGCTTGGTTGCTGATTCCTATTAGTTTGACTCTATGTCTTTCTCTGGCCAAAACCTCAATGTAGGTAGTTTTTGGAGACCAGCCACACGTTAACATCATGTATATACTGCAATGGTAACATTTTTGATGTGATATTAAACGTTTTTAAATGTGTTAATAATGTCACCGCAAAAATTGTTAAGTGGCACGTTTATGAAGTTTTCAAACTTTTTTAGGGACCTCATTTAGCAGAACGGCCTTAGTACTCAAGTGAACTTATAGATAGAGGCATAAAACTGCGGTTGAAAATTTTTTTCCCGACCATTGAAATTTCTCTACCAGCTTTTAAGAGGTTTTCTATCTACTTGCAGCTCTGATAACATTATGAGAGGTGACATTTTTGCATTAAAATATATATGACTGTTTTATTTGAGTTCATTAGGCCCAATTGGGTCAGCTTACATGCCAGACCATAATAAAAGTCCATGCCGACCTTTACCGGCTGGCCAGCGGAGCCTAAATGTTGCTTTTCTTAAAAATAAATAATAAGAATATGAATTGCTTGGTTGCTGATTCCTATTAGTTTGACTCTATGTCTTTCTCTGGCCAAAACCTCAATGTAGGTAGTTTTTGGAGACCAGCCACACGTTAACATCATGTATATACTGCAATGGTAACATTTTTGATGTGATATTAAACGTTTTTAAATGTGTTAATAATGTCACCGCAAAAATTGTTAAGTGGCACGTTTATGAAGTTTTCAAACTTTTTTAGGGACATCCTTTAGCAGAACGGCCTTAGTACTCAAGTGAACTTATAGATAGAGGCATAAAACTGCGGTTGAAAATTTTTTTCCCGACCATTGAAATTTCTCTACCAGCTTTTAAGAGGTTTTCTATCTACTTACAGCTCTGATAACATTATGAGAGGTGACATTTTTGCATTATATTTTATATGACTGTTTTATTTGAGTCCATCAGGTCCAATTGGGTCAACTTACATGCCAAACAATAATAAAAATCCATGCCGACCTTTACCGGCTGACCAGCGGAGCCTAAATGTTGCTTTTCTTAAAAATAAATAGTAAGAATATGAATTGCTTTGTTGCTGATTCCTATTAGTTTGACTCTATGTCTTTCTCTGGCCAAAACCTCAATGTAGGTAGTATTTGGAGACCAGCCACACGTTAACATCATGTATATACTGCAAAGGTAACATTTTTGATGTGATATTAAACGTTTTTAAATGTGTTAATAATGTCACCGCAAAAATTGTTAAGTGGCACTTTTATGAAGTTTTCAAACTTTTTAGGGACCTCCTTTAGCAGAACGGCCTTAGTACTGAAGTGAACTTATAGATAGAGGCAGAAAACTGCGGTTGAAAATTTTTTTCCCGACCATTTAAATTTCTCTACCAGCTTTTAAGAGTTTTTCTATCTACTTACAGCTCTGATAACATTATGAGAGGTGACATTTTTGCATTATATTATATATGACTGTTTTATTTGAGTCCATTAGGTCCAATTGGGTACACTTACATGCCAGACAATAATAAAAGTCCATGCCGACCTTTACCAGCTGGCCAGCGGAGCCTAAATGTTGCTTTTCATAAAAATAAATAGTAAGAATATAGATTGCTTTGGTGCTGATTCCTTTTAGTTTGACTCTATGTCTTTCTCTTTCCAAAACCTCAATTTAGGTAGTATTTGGAGGTCAGCCACACGTTAACATCATGTATATACTGCAATGGTAACATTTTTGATGGTCTTAGTATGGTTGTCAAGATTTCATAAAACCATATATGACCTAGTTTGATTACCAAGATGCTTTAGTAAATGTAGGCGTTTTTTGCTCTTTTGTTTAATTTCTATATGATCTTATGGTACGAAGTGTTGATGTGCCAGTTGTTTTGGGATAAGTTTATTTTTCTTATGATCTTAGTATGAATGTCAAGAATTCATACAAGTCATATATGACTTTGTATGATTACTAAGAATCATATATGACTTTGTATGATTGCTAAGAAACAATTATGATGAGCAACACGGGTTTTTTCTACAACGGTCATGAAAGCATTTTTACCCGCGTTTCAGTTGAGATGCAGCACTACAGTAGTTTACACGGAGGCAAGATGCTGGGATATTGATGAGATGATTATTAAGAGGCTCAGATAATTATTTTATTTATAAAATTTTTTGATAGTGTCTTCTCTAAAATTAGGGGATGGATTTGACATTAAACTTCGTTCGTTCCAGTTTCAATCAAATTTAGAGCATTCTGATAGTTATTGTAAAGCTTTTGTGTTTTATATAAAGTCAAGTTTTTATATGTTCTTCGATGGCAAACAATTTACTAGCTTATACCTTGCTTTAAAATTCTCGTTTTCTGTGAAAACTTTGGAAAAAGATACCATCTATCACACATTGAATACCCTTCAAAATTAAAAATGTAAATGACAAAAAGAGTGTTTTCTTATATTTCAAATCAAAGGCAAACAATCAAACTGACGAAAAAAAAACGTGAGGATTTCGATCAGTTTTTGCTGAGCAAAACCGAAGAAAACCCACAAATTCTTATGTTTGAAAGTCGCGTAATCTCAACTCGGCTAGAGAATCTGTTCAAGCTTCATGATTTCATGCTGCGTTTGATTAAATGCTTCTGCATGCCAGCGCGGACTCAATTCTTTATTGTGCGCAGGAAATTGCTGCTTTAATGAGTTTGGCACAGAAAAAGCAAAATTGCAATGATCACTACCCGGGTCGAGAAAAAAATGCAAAAATATGTAAGATAAGCGGTGAAAAGTTAGTTTTTTCACCGCAAATTTCGTACATAATTTTGCGGTGAAATGCGGTGAATGCGGTGAAATTATGTAAGTTCACCGCTAGACTAAGCGGTGATCTTACAAAAATTCACCACAATTCACCGCTAAAATATGTAATTTCACCGCCCTTAGAAGGGTCCGAACCTCTCACCACCTGCATGTCATCCACTTCTTCTTCCACTGCCCCATCTCTCACTAAGTTCAATTATTTTTTTATTGAATATAAATCGAATTCACTCTACTTTCTGCAAAACATGCGCGGTGAATTTTTGTAAGATTTGCAATTTTTAGCGGTGAAATTACATATTTTAGCGGTGAAATGTGGTGAATTTTTGTAAGATCACCGCTTACTCTAGTGGTGAAATTACATAAATTCACCCCTTAGAAAAAAGTGTCAAAAAGATGTAAGATTAAGGGGTAGTTCTAGTGGGAAGGCAAATCTAACAATTCTTCCCACACTCACCATTAATTTCACCGCATTCTTTGCTGATCTCGAACATCTTTAACAATTTTTTCTGAGTGGTGAATTTATGTAAGTTCACCACTAAGTTGAGCGGTGAATTTATGTAATTTCACCGCATTCACCGCTTATCTTACATAATTTGGACACATTTTTTCGAAGCGGTGAATTTATGTAATTTCACCGCTAAATTCAGCGGTGAAATTATGTAATTTCAGCGCTACCAGTCGATAAAGTTTTTTTTCACCGCATTCACCGCCTGATTTATGTAATTTCACCGCATTCACCGCTTATCTTACAAAAATTTCCGCATTAACCGCTTATCTTACATAATTTTGCGTTGAATGGCGGTGACACCTCGGCCCGGGTATTGTCATCACTCAAATGAATGCGTAAGACATAAGCAGTACTTAAGCAAGATTCTAACTTGTCTTCATTTTCAACAAACTCTTTATGCTCGGGAAGACGATTAAAAACTGCCCTTTAGTTGCTGTGAGACCCCTAAACTCTATTAACCCTCATTTTTCTGGTTTTTTTCGCATGTCTTGAATAATACATTTGAAAATTATATGAATTTTTTGTTCAAGAGGGAGTACAGTGAAGTGTTGCCCGCCATCACACGATCATTGTTTCTGTGTTCATATTGACCTTCTCTGAACAGTGGGCAATTTCGGAAGCATTTCCGGTTTAAACATTGGTCTTTCCACCGAAAGTTCGTCCTTTTCTTTAGGTGGCGGTACCTTTTTTTTAACCAATCTGTTTCCCTTGATTTCAATTGGGTAATTTTGGTCATCGGCATCTTCCTCAATTTTGCCATTGAAAGTTTTGCCCTGATAATATTGTATTTTTCCACTGACAAATTTTCCCTCAGGCTGAAAGCATTTCAAGTTATGATGAATTGAAATGCCGGCAAGACAAGATTGGTCAGAAGATGTACTGTGAAGTATAATTGGACTGCCTCGATCTCCTAAAAGAGT
>NC_134476.1:66223942-66272499 GCF_964194025.1 Convolutriloba macropyga
TATGCTCTTTATTCCTAATTGTTTTATCTCTTCATCTCTTCATTACAACTTGTGTTGGTGTTAGACTTATCTGTTTTCCCATTCTCATCAAATCAATACTAATATAAGCTTTTTTCTCAATATTATATTTGACAAGAAAAAAGAAAAACATCAAAAGTTAAAACATTTGTTTTTAGTGAACAAACATGTGTTGGTTGGGCATTACGTTTATTGCCATAGTTTTGCAAGTTTTTTATTTTTGTTGTCGCCTCATGATAGATATAGGTTGTTAAAGGAAAACTCTCGGAGATATAAGAGAAAGAGTTAAAAGAATTTAAGTTTGAATAATCAATCTTACATACTGTTGAATATGGTGCTAGAGGATCAAGAAAGATTTATTTTGTGAAAGAGTATTTAGACTCGATTACGAGTGTACATAAATATGCATCTATGCAAAAGGTTGAAGATGAAGATATAGATAAAGCTACAATTTCAGCTGAAACTTCATATACAATTTCAAGTAAAGCGAAAGATAAAGCTTTAGCTAAACACAAAGCTACAACATCAATTACAAGATAAATAAGACTACAACTATAAGATAAATCACAAAACTGTACGAAAGATCATGTAATAGTATTCTGTAAATATATAAGTGATTGGTTGGGTTATAATATGGGCGATAAAAATGATTTATTAACAAATGATATATCAGTACTTAAAAAATTAATTTAGTGTTGGATGATATGCGGGATAAAGTCGTAGACTTCACAGCAGGTAGAAAAAATATACAAAAAAGATCGTAATGTGTCATAAACCTGCTCAGATAGATGATATGCCAGATCTAATACAGATACTATCCAAACAACATTTTATAAGGATGCAGCATTCTTTTATAACTCTTTTATAACTTTTCAAGGTAAACATTACTTTCATGAAATATGTAAATAAAATAAATTTGGTATGGTGAGATAAAATACAAAAAAGTTAGTTTTACTGTGGTCGATAAAGATAGATATATAGTTTTAGATTCAGAAGTGGTTAGACCTAATGTGAAATTTTTAAATATAAAAAGAAGTATAACAGCGAAGAAAAGATACGAATAAAATTGTTTCTGAGAATTCGATTGAAGAAAGGTGAAGATAAAGAACTTATTGATGAAGAGATCTATAAATTCTATGTAGAAGATTATTTGAAGTTCATAGATGTTACACCCTTTTTGATTTTATTGAAAGTAAAGTAAAATTGTACAATTTTTTCCACACTATGTCCAGTTTAGCAACTTCTCTTTGTGGTATAGGTTCTCTCCTGTATCCTTTCTCTGGTGAAAACGAAGATAGACACCGACAACAAGTAGCTAATACAACTGGTTTATTCTGTGATAGAGATGCTAGAATAGTTCGTGGTGGGTTGAATAAGAAGAAGAATGTGAGAATAATATTGGTGAAACCCATATCTTAACTCAAGAACTAGTATCAATTGAACAAAAAGATGTAAAATTAATAAAAGATCAAGCTAAACAAGAGGTTATTGAAGTATGTCAAAAAGTTATTGGAAAGTATTCTGTTTGAATTGTGTGTAGATAAAAGAAGTGGTTAATTAAAGAAATTCGGGAGGGAAATATTTTATGAACAATTGGATACAAAAAGAAAAAAAAGTAAGTGAATATATAAGTTCCCAATATAACACTAAAGCGAACCCTCAGCTAAAATTAATAGATAAAAGAAAAAACAAATTAAACACTTTTGCTTAAACAAAGCTAGAAGAATTAATAGTACAAAGGGATCATGTAATTAAATTAATTGGAAGTGTTGTGTGCTATAACTGTGAAGGCGAAAAGAGCCAGAATCAATCTTGAATTGTTCAACTCTGCATTACTTCGCTTAAGGCAGAACTGCAAAGAAGCGCTTTCGCACTTCGCGAATAAGGCTTGGTACCAGTTGGTACTTAACAAATGGTATGAACTCAAAATTACAACCATTGGCTATCACCGATTGATGAAAGTATAAACTAAACATTAAGCAACTTGAGTTTTATTCTAATTGGAATCTGTATTATTTATATATATATATATATATATATGTAAAATAGTTCGTCAGTGTTTATATTAGTAGGTAGTATGCTTTGTTTCATCCGAGTAGACTCGCCTACCACACTTCCCCCTCCTGTCATCTTTTGATTAGTAAAAATCTTGTCGAGAGCTTTAATGTTGGCCGTGTTTACCGTGTTTAACGACAATATAGAGCTGAGTGCCGATGTGTTATCAGGTGGTCCTTACTCCATATGGATCGTTTCTTGAACAGCGTCTGTGTTTCGACGTTCCTCTGGTGTGTGGGTCGGATTAGTACTCTGGTTGGGGAGTATTGGTGTTGTTGTCCTGAATTCGTGTGGACGAAGATGCCGGAATTATTGTTATTAGTTGATCCGTGTCAGTATCTGTCCGTCTTGTTGGGGAGCTTGTTCTCTTCTGTATAGTTTTGTCAATTTCCCTATTTATGCGTGCAGTCAGGAGTGCTGTGCTGTTTGGTTGCTAGGGTACTCATGAATATGGCTGTGTCATTCGAAGTGACAATTGTTATCGGACTTTCTTGGGATGAATCTGATGCCAGATTTATTACCTCAACGGACTTGTTTTTTAATGGAGTTGTGAAGTGTCCAGTTGTTTGCCGGATGAGTTTGACATTTGGAGTTGTCGTTGTTTGGCTTTTGCCAGTTTGCTTTGGGCTAATGCCGCTTCTTTAGAACGTTTTTCGAACTCTCTGCTCTTTTGAGGGGGTCGCATTGTTGGTGCTTCGCTTTTTCTCTTTTGTGGTTGTGTTTTCTTCTGTTCCCGTGAGCTTTTGGGATGGTTGGTTCATTGGGTACTGGAGCAGAGTCCAAGTAATTCCCGTCGGCGGGATGTTCCTGGGGTTGGCTCGGATGGCGGCTGTTTTTGTTGCGCTTGTTTGTTTAGCTTCTTATCTATTAACAAAAAATCTTTTATCTCTTCTTGGTTTTACATTGTACTGGCGTGCTGTTTTACAGGCTACGAAATGCATTAATCTTGGTTTTGATTCATTGATAACGGCTGGGTCGTTTTTTCTGATTACTGTGTTTTTGCGGTTGTTTGTGTCTAGTGTGATGGTTGTTGTTGAGTAGTTTGTGATTGTACCATCTGGCATTATATTCCACAGTGGTTTTAGACTGCCCCGAGGCTCAGGTGCTCTACGTGCTAGTTTCTCATGTGCTACTTTTTTTTGATTTAGTGATAGTTGTTGTTTTATCTCCAAATATTATCATGAGTTTGTCTGGAATAATTTTTATTAGTGAAATATTTTAACGTCTGGTTGCTTTTTTCCTGGGGTTTTTGGAGCGTCCAGTTCCCTGATGCCAAGTCATCCTCAAATTGTTCGTCGATGAACCGGATGTCCAATTCGGATTCGGAATTCGATTCGAGATTCCAAATGGATTGGGCATTGAGCATCGGTTGTTTGAGTCCTCGTTTCTTGTCTAAAAAAAATTTTAATTTTCGGTATGATGTGGTGACGTTCTATATGTAATGTTCGAAGTAGGTGTGTTGATTTTTCCGCCGAAGTGTGCTGTGTATGGTGATTTTTGTGTTGTTGTGTTAGATGATCTTTTTGTATGATTTCGGCAATCTTAACTGCGAGTGTGATTTGTGACCATTTAGTGTTATTGTTTAGAACTGATAGACGTCTTTTTATTGTTTTATCTAGGCGTTCTATCATGCTGGTTGCTCTATGGTTGCTAGCTGGTGCTAATATTAAAATTATTTTGTTGTCGTTACAAAATAGTTTGAATTGTCTGGATTTAAATGCTTGTGCTTGATCACATCTTAAATTTCTAGGTATTCCGTGGAATTTTGTGTATTGTTTTAAGTATTCAATTGCGGTGTCTGAGTCACAGTTATGGTATACTTTCCCGTGGGGGGTATCTAGAATATCTATCTATCTACTGATGCTAATATGTATGAGTCTTTTAAGTGTTCGTCCGGGATTGGTACTGCAAAGTCCATTTGGACTTCTTCGTTTGATTCTTGTAGTGGAGGCAGTTGTGAAGTGATGGTTTTGGGGATGAGTGGCTTTAGGTTCTTACCTAATTTAATGCATGGTGTGCAGTTTTGAGTTAATGTCACGATCTCTCTGTGTATACGGGGGAAACCAAATCATGTTTGCTACGAGCATCATCCCTGACTGACCGGGGTGACTATAGTGTATGGATTTCGTAATAAGTTTTCTAAGTTGGGCTGGAATGAATAATTTTCCGTCGTATAATATGCAACCGGTCGTTGTTGTGCTGAGGTCCCTCTTCAATGACTGCCAGTATCTGCTAAAATGTTTTAGATTATCCCAATCTTTTTGTTGGTTGATCTGGAGGCTTTTACTTTGGGTATCGCTCTTCGTTGCCTCTGCGATGAAATGTTCTCCAAATACCATTAAGAAGTTTTTTAGGTAGTCGGGCGAGCTGTCGTAACCTATTTCCTTGAATGGATTGTGCTGTTATCTGCTATGTAAACGATTTCGACCTTGGCCCACATTAGTGAAATCATCGGTTTAGGTTGCGATAGAATTTGTGGGGTTTAGAGATGTGCCGATTGGTAACTCCATTTTGTGTTTGTTTGGTGCTCTGGGTCATTTACGGATTGAAATAGAATATGTGTCTAATTGTGGCCTACCACGGGTTGATATGTAAACTTTTTTGTTAACTAATTTTTCAAGGTTAAATTTGGAATTTGGATCACTGTGATTAATTCTTTGTGACAATAATTGTTCAAAGTGTGTATTGTTATGTGAAAGCAAGCGACTGTTTTGAAGTATGTAAATGACGAAAAGCGCTTCGTTTCAGTTCAGTCCAATTGGATTGAAATTTGACGTCATTGTGTGCGTTTGCTTTTCGCGCTTTATGATTGGTTGATTTTCTGTGTGTTGTGTGCAGTGTATAATGTACCGCTGTTAATGTGTTTATCACATAATTTTCATAACAGTTTGGGCGTTGGCAAAGATAGTTCGCGAAGCCCATATTTTTCCCTGGTTAAGTGTTCGACTTTAAAATGAAAGGGCAAGAGTCTGTCGACGCAACGTGTTAGTCTATTCTGATATGTTTTACTGCCTCTGTGGTTTTGGCTGAGAGTAAAGCTTGGTGATCCGTTTGGTGTGTGAAGTGGGCTCCGAATATGTAATTTTTGAAGTTTTCGAGAGACCACACTACCGCTGGTAATTCTAGTTCATTGATGCTGTATCTTCAATTTGATTTAGGAATCTACTCGCATATGCGATTGGATGCCATGTGTTGTTTTGTTTTTGTTATAGACATGCACCTAGTCTTTCTTTACACCCGTCGCATTTTACTCTTTTTTCGTTGTGAATATCGAAATGTTTTAGTTCGACCATTGTTTTTTTTGCTTGTTCTATATTTTTGAATGCGTTTGTGTGTTGTTCGTTCCATTCTAATTTGTTGTTTTTCTTAGATGCTATGGATGAGAGGAGTGGTCGGATTGGTGCTGAAGTGGTTGCTAAATTTGGTATGAAATATACTAGGTGGTGAATGGTTCCCATATATGACCTTAGTTGTTTTAGAGTTTTTGGATTCTCCAGTTGAAATATTGCATCTGTTTATCTTTAGGTTGGTTTTATTCCTTCTGAGTTGATTTTGTATCCTAACCAGACTATATCTATGAGTCCGAATTCGCATTTGTGTAGGCTTTTTGCTAGGATTTCCTCGTATAGTCTTTTTTGTGTTTTAATGGTTTCTTTTTCATGTTGTTCCAGTGTGCCCTTTGTTATTATAATGATATCGTCTAAAAATGCGTTTGTTGAATTTAGTTTGTTTAATGTTGTGTTCACCATTTTTTGGAATGTTGCTGGAAGGTCCGTTAATCAATAGAATCCGTTGAGGATTCTATAAGTTCCTGTTGCATTGCCTCCTGATATGTTGAAGTTGCAACGTTTTGTGAATCCAGATGAAGGGGTAGTTGGCTATAGGCGTATTTTTAATCGGTTTTGCTAAAGTATAGTGTTCCTTCTTTTGTTATGAATTCTGAAATTTTATTGCAATTTTGTCCATAAGGTGGTCTATGCTTTGCATTTGGTATTTATTCTTATGTATGGCATCGTTGAGTATTTTTGAGTCCAATGCTATTTTAATTGATGGGTCCAATTTTACTGTGATAACTACTGGGCTTATGAAGTGTTCGTCTGAACATTTTCTTAGTTTATTAATTTGCTTCTCTTTTATGAGTTTTTTTAGTTCTTTTTTCACTTTTTCTGTTAGGTGTAATGGTATGCGTCTTCCTTTGTGTTGCGTGGAACGGAATTTTTTTAAAATGTTGATTTCGCTACGCGGTTTGATGATCTGCCCAATCTTGTACAGAGGTGGGGGTGTTTGGTGAATATCCATTTGGATATTTTTTGGTGTGTGTTTGATATTTTGTATAGGTTGTTCTCACCTCTGATATCGGTCTTGGACATGGTTAGGTATAGTCCCAGTTGGTCCATTACGTCTCTTCCCTTTATGTTGATTGTGTTGTTGTCCACCAGTAGTATTGTGCATTTTTTTGCATGTGATGATCCTGATACGATGTGCACCTGGATTGTTCCTGTTATGTTTATCTTGTTGTTGTTGAAGCATCTGAACTCTCCGATTGATTTGTCGGGGTGTTTTTTTGCTGTTTTTGCGTAACCAGTAGGTTATGTGTGGTTTCGGTGTTCATGAAGCTTCTTGGGCTTCCAGTGTCCGCTAACCAGTACAATTGTTTGTTGTTTGTTTTTTATCCAAATTTCTCCTCTTTTTGTTTTATTATGTCACTGACTTTCTCATCACTGAAATTTATTGATTGAATGAAGTTGACATTCTGCCAGTCCTCCATCATTTCTCTTATGAAACATGCTGCTTCTGGATCGATGGGCTCTTCTGTTTCCTCCTGGGTGTTGATTGGTTCTTCTTCGTTTATGTTTCTTATTTTTTGTTGTACTTGTTTTGTTGCCAGTTGGTTGTATCTTTGTTGTTGTTGCATTCCTGCATACTTTGTGTGTCGTCTTTGTTGGGGGTTATATGGGGGCGTGGTGGCATCTCTGATTTGCATAATTTGACGAAATGGCCTATTTTCTTACATTCTGCATACTTCGTTCTTCTCTGAGCAGATGTTTAGATGTCCTTGTAGAAATTTGTCGCCGCATTTTTGACAGTCCTGAATTTTTCCTGTTTGTGGTGTTGGTAGGATTGGGCCCTTATTTTACAGTTTGATGTAATTTATTTTGTCAAACCAGGGGCTGTCTGTGCTGATGGGTGCATGTGTGTTATTCATTTTTTGTTTGTTTGCTGGGCGTCCTTTTTTGCTAAGGTGTAATTTAGTGTTTCCCTTGGAGATCTGTCCTCTGAAAGCAGATCCATATGCTTTAGGTTGTAATAGTTTATCCGCTGGAATATTGTCCTTGACCATTATTGCTAATTTGACTGTTGCTAGCCATTTTCTCCCTGTCTAGTTCTGGTTGGTGTCCTTTGTCACAGAGAAAGTTTACTCCAAGAGGAGAGCGAGCCATTGTTGACTGCGCCATCTTGTTTGCTATAACTGTGTAAGCGAAAAAAGCAAGGATCAATCCTGAATTGTTTAACTTTAGAATTCTTCGCTTAAGGCAGAACTGCAAGGAAGCGGTTTCAAACGTCGCGAATAAGGCGTGGTACTAATTGGCATTTAAAAAATGGCATGAACAGAAGTGTCACTCAATTATGCAACCATTGGCTCTCACTGATTGGTGAAAGTATAAACTAAACATTAAGCAACTTAGGTTTTGTTCCAGTTGGAATCTGTAATATATAACTATATATATATATATATATATATATATATATATATATATATATATATATATATGTATATATATATATATATATATATATATATATATATATATATATATATATATATATATATATATATATATATATATATATACATGTAATATAGTTTATCAGTGTTTGTATTAGTAATTAGTATACTTTGTTACATCCGATTGGACTTGTCCCTTTATTAAATGCATAAGTTTTTAGAGTGTTATAAAAGACTTTAACAATTATTTTGCTTTAAAAGTTCATTACACTGGTTTCCATAGTAAGCTTGTATTGGATTCTGTTGTGTGCATTTATAAAAGATTGGGTTGTGTTCGTGTTATGAAAGATTGTCATAATAAAAGGACTACTTGTAGCGTTAGAGTTGATGATTCGCCAATGTTTCGCCATAATAGTAGCTCTAGCGTCAGGTCTGATGACCGGGCCTTGCCTATGTTGGGGAACCAAGGTCGCAGGCTCTTTCACTATAACTCTAGAGCTAAAGAAGAAGAAGAAGAAAACATCTCCAATAATATTAATCTGGAGACGATTGTAAAAAGATCTATTAAATGTAATACTACTAAAAATATAGTAATTTTGGTAAGAATAAAAGTACGTGTAAGCAAGGTCTGTCAGAAAAAACTTGTTAAAATTATTGCCCTTTCCATATTTCTAGAGGTAGTATTACAAGCCATGTTAAAAAGATGCACGGAGCTAGCGATATTTGTGAGCATTGTAATAGTTTTCAAAAAATTGATGGAATATAAAATAATATTAACCAATTATTGGCAGCAGATAAAATTTTATTAGAAATCGACTAGTAAGTAAAATATCTTAGTATATATTAGTAAACTGACTTCTCTCTTATTCTCTAGCTACAAAGTAGACTATTTTACTTCGTAAACTGTTTTACCAAATACACTATTTTACTTAAAAAAACTATATTTATAAACCCTAACGAAGGTTGTTGATTTAGTAAATTTTCCTATCTTTATATTTGTAATTGATAGATCCCTAATAGAGGTTGTTGATTTAGAAAAATTTTCCTATCGTTATATATCTTTTTATCAAGCTAAATTTTTTTATTTTTTTAAAAAATTTTTTACGCTCACTACCTCTGTGTTGCGGCCTACGTCATATCACAATTGCTGAGAGACGCCTTTCATTCAAAAATAGGTTTATACTTTTCAATTAAAAAAGCTGGTAATTGATAGATATTAAAGTAATGGACATGAGAATTATATTTCAATGGAAAAATTCTAAGAATATCTACGAGAAAAACTAAGGCAGTTGATAACAACAATGACTTTAGGAAAACAACACAAAATTTATAGCCAAAACTCGTTAGTTTTTCATCTTGGAAATTGCCCACATTAAAAAAATGCGCAATAACCCAGCTTCAGTCAAAAAATCTCTTTTCACGACTATGAAATAAAATATCAGAATTTCACCGCCTAAGTTGTTATATATTTCTAGCCTACTTACGTCTTCAAATTTAAATCATTCCCTCATAAACGTAAGAAAAAAAGATGACAGGCTAGATGAAAAATATTTGTAAGTGCTTCATTGTTCAACTTAACTGCTTCAAAAACCTTATCCTATCTCTAATTCTCTAATCAAGATGGGTATTCGTCAAACTATGCAGCAGCAATCACACTTTCTCTTATTTCTATAATTAGATACTGAACCTGTGGAAAGCGGTAATGTTGAAGCAAATTTGATGTAAATGCGCGTATTGCAACGAGTTTATACACACGCTTACAATTTTAATCTGGAAATAAGTGACAAAATCTACTATAAAATTACTCAATTTTTTGGATATTACCCGCGTAAGGTCAAAAAGCTCAGCCATTTTGAAAAAGACGAGAGAATTCAAAACTCCGTATACTAATCGTATAAAAATGCTTTTGGTAAAAAGAATGGAACCAAATATTACTTTAATATTTAGAGACTATTTTCAAAGAGAAAAAAGTTGTTTATTAAAAAAAGTTATGATAAAGAAATGCCATCTACTTCCTTTTTCCAAAAATTGCTACGTCTTTTTACATTCTAAGCACTGTTCACAATCCAAGTAGTGAATTAAGTACAAGAATCGCTGAAATAAAATATAATGGACCCCAGTCGAGACCAGATGGTTATCTTGCAAGATTCTGCCAGAATCTTGCAAAAACTGTCTATCTTGCAGAGCCAGTGTTAACACCTAGGTGCACTTATGTGTCGAGACAGAATATTGACAGTGAACATGATGTCTGACCACTTCAGCGGGGCCAAACAGAGAACTGATCTTTGTCTCCCTTCTGTGTTGAAGTTTAAAATTCAAGTCAAACGGAGTTCTTGAGGGTTTGCATTAATCCTTCTGAAACCAATCAAACATTGTTTCTGTGTAGCGTTCTTGGGCAACTGTGACTCTACATTCTTTTTGTCTGATAATGAGGCTCAAAAACCAGTGTAGCCCCTGTCATTCAAGTGAAAGACTGCTTCTAGTGTTTTCTTGAAAATGGAGAACACTCATACTTTTGGATGCTTGTATGATTATGAAGATGTGATTACATGTCTCCGCTCATGTGATTAAGCAAGGAACAGTCCTGCTTCTGATGAACCATTGTCTGTAGGAAATCCGCCAACTCCTTGTAGTAGTCGTCAGCAGCCTGTTTCAGAGCAAAAATTTATTTATGTGGTCAACATGCTAACTTATATCCTGTAACGCCCACTCTCCCAATCGGTTTCGACGAGGAAAGTTTTACAACGCCCAGTTTGTTTCAGCGGTTCAAAATCTGTCCGCATACTCTGTTTTTCGCAGTTCATTTGGTTTTAAATTTTAGCTGTTACATTTGTTTTCGCTGACGCATCTGAATACACAATGTGCGCAGTGGCATACTTATTTTCAAAGCCCAAGGAATACTCAGCAGACTTAGCATTTGTCGTCGGAAAGTGCAGAGTCGCACCGATGCCACGCGTTTCGATACCACGTTTGGAACTAGAAGCGGCAGTCAAGGCAGTGAGAATGAAAGAACGGATAATTAAGGAACACGAATCAGAGATTCAAAATTGTAACTTTTGGACAGACTCTACTTCTGTTCTATAATTTATACACAGCTCTCACCGCAAACAACGAGTGTTGGTAGCCAACCAAGTTGCGGAGATCTTAGACACAATTGAATTACACAGTGGAATCATAAGAGTGGTATCAACAATCCACCTGACATCAGGACAAGAGCCATCAATGTCGATCAACTCAAGAGAAGTGAATGGCTCACTGGGCCGGCCTGGCTAAAGCAACCAGATAACGAATGGCCTGAGCAGGTAAAATTAAAATTCGCCTCCGACAAACAAAACGAACAAACGGCCTTCAGATCTACAGTCAAACGAAAAGAACCAATCGTTCAACGGGAGCGATTTAGCAATTTCAACCGACAGGATAAAACAATGGCAAACGTGAAGCTTGTCTTTAACAAACACAAGCCGGCAACAAAAACAATAAGTGTCAAAGAAAGAAAAAATGCACAAGCACGCATTTTTGGACTATTGCAGTTAGCTGAAGAGATGAAGTTGAGAAGGTTGAGAAGGCAATTCCAAATTACAGCAAAGTCCTTCATTTTTCACCATTCATTGACCAGCAAGGACTCATTGCTGCCAAAGGCAGAATGGGTAGAAGTCAGTTGAACTTCGAAACAAAGCATCAAATACTGGTACATTGAAAACATCTTGTACTTGAATTTTTCTTGCGAAATGAACACAAGAACAGCTATCACGAAGATGCTGAGCATGTTAGAAAAATAGTTCAGCAAACGTTTTGGATGCTAAGCATACAAATTGCTTTGAGATCTATCAAAAACAAATACATAACGTGTCGAAAATGAAGAGCGCAAACAAAGTCACCATTAATGGCAGATCTAATTTAAGGACGATAATAGCATAAACAGTGTTCTCGAATGTAGGCGTGGACTATTTCGGACAATTCACAGTAAAGATTGTTTGAAGAAACCAGAAACATTGGTGTTGCCTTTTCACATGTCCTACTGTGCGCGCGCTGCATTAAAAGATTGTAACCAAGCTGAACACTGATAGTTGTCTGAATGCTATTAAGCTATTCATTGCTCGAAGAGGCAGACCAGTAAAAATGATTAGCGATAACGGGAAAAATTTTGTTCGAGCCGAAAGATAATTGACAAAGTACATAGCAGCATGGAACAAGGAGCGAATTGAAGAACATTTGACTCAACAAGGAATCAGTTGGAAGTTCAACCCACCTGCCGCACCACATTTTGGAGGAGTGTGGGAAAAAATGTTCAGGAGTTGCAAGAAGGCAATATAGCTAGTGCTGGGCAATCGGTCAGTCAGTGAGGATGTTCTGTCAACCACGATATGTCTTGTTGAGCAGGCGCTGAAATGCTGACGCCGGTCAGTTCTGATGATACCAATTTAGAAGCTGTTACTGCAAACCACTTCCTAATTGGTAACAAAAACGTTTGTCTACCATATTTACCATGCGCAGAGGAGTTTTTCGATAGTTGACGAATTCAGCGCTTGCCCAACAACACACATCCTGGTTGAGAGAACAACCTCACTGACTGGTAGATTGCCCAGCACTGCGTTCAAAGACTTCTTGCAATTACTGACCAATCTTTCTCACACTCCTCCAAAATGTAGTGCGGCAGGTGGGTTGACCTTCCATCTGATTCCTTGTTGAGTCAGATATTCTTTAATTTGCTCCTAGTTCCATGCTGCTATGTACTCTGCCAATTCCCTTTCCGCTGCAACAAAGATTTTCCCGTTATCCCTAATCATTTTTACTGGTTTGCCTCTTCGAGCAAGGTGTCGGATAATTGCGTTCAGACAACTATCAGGATCCAGCTTGAGTACCATCTCTATATGCATCGCGCGCATAGTAAGACATGCGAAAAAGCAACACCAACGTTTTTCGCTTCTTCGATCAATCTTTACTTTGAATAGTCCTAAAAAGTCTACGCCCACATTTGTGAACACTGTTGATGCGAATAATCATTCTTCAGGTAGATCTGTCATTATTGGTGACTTTGTTTGCGCTCTTCTTTTCCGACACGTAATGTATTTCTTTTTGATAGATCTCACAGAATTTTGTATGCTTAGGATCCAGAAGTTTTGCTGAACTAAATTTTTAACATGTTAAGCATCTTCGTGATAGCTGTTCTTGTTTTCATTTCTCAAGAAAAATTCAAGTACATGATGTTTCCAACGTACCAGTATTGGATGCTTTGTTTCGGAGTTCAATTGACTTTTACCTACTCTGCCTTTGGCACGAATGAGTCCTCGCTGGTCAATAAATGTGAAAATTGAAGAAGTTTGCTTTTTGTAATTTCCTTCTTGCTGCAATTGTCTAAAATTGCGTGATTGTGCAAATTTTTTTCCTCGAAACTTATTGTTTATGTTGCCGGCTTGTGTTTGTTAAAGACGAGCTGCACGTATGCCATTGTGTTAACAAGTCGGTTGAAATTGCTGAGTCGTTCCCATTGAACGATTGGGTCTTTTGCTTTTATTGTAGATCTGAAGGCCGATTGTTCGTTTTGTTCATCGGAGGCGAATTCTAATTTCACCTGCTCAAGCCATTCGTGATCTGGTTGCTTCAACCAGGCCGGCCCAGTGAGCCATTCACTTCTCTTGAGTTGATCGACATTGATGGCTGTTGTCCGATGTCAGCTGGATTGTTGATACCACTCTTATGATTCCACTGTGTAACTTCAATTGTGTCTAGAATTTCCGCAACTCGGTTGGCTACCAACACTTGTTGTTTGCGGTGAGAGCTGTGTATCCATTGTAGAACAGTAGAAGAGTCTGTCCAAAATTTAAAAGTTTGAATCTCTGATTTGTGTTCCTTAAATGTCTGTTCTTTCAGTCTCACTGCCTTGACTGCCGCTTCTAGTTCCAAACAAGGTATCGAAGCGCGTGGCATCGGTCCGACTCTGCACTTTCCGACTACAAATGCTAAGTTTGCTGAGTATTCCTTGGGTTTTGAACGTAAGTATGCCACTACGCAAATTGTGTCTTCAGATGCTTCAGCGAAAACATGAAGTTCGCATTTGTCCTTAGCTGTGCTGAAGTATCTTTGGTCAGTGCTACTTCTGTAAGCTGGTCTTTCCATTTCAGAAACTCCTCTTTTTCGTTAGGTTCCACTAATTTCTCCCAATTTTGACCATTTTTTGTCCAGATGCCCATCAGGAGTCGTCTCAGTTGAACAGTGAATGGTCCAGACAGCCCAAGAGGATCAAACAATGACAAAACTAGAGACAAGATCTTCCTCTGGGTGATGAGTGCAATCTTCAGCAGCAGTCCATTGAAGTCCAAGTACGGACGAACCCAAATTACTAGGCTCTACTTCCGCTAGCTTTGTGTTGATGATTGATCTTAAGTCCTCGGGTATTTCTGCGCTAACTTTATTGCAGCTGGTGATCCACTTTTTCTAGCTCGAATCCATGTTTCGACAGAAGTGGTTGCAAATGCTTGAAAACATTGATAGCTTCATCAGGAGTGTCGACTGACTTGATGAAATCGTCCATGTAGAAATTCCTTTGAATTGCCTTCGATGCAATTGGAAAATCGTCCTCATTGTCAATTGCTACTCGCTTTAGAGCGCAATTTGCACTTTCTGGTGAACTCTTTGCACCAAAACAATGACGTTGATACTCGTAAATCTGCACAGGTTCATTCACTGTTGGTCGCCACAGGAATCTAAAGCAGCTTTTATCTTGTTCAGGAACCTGCACTTGCAAAAACACTGATTTAATATCTGTAGTTAGGGCTATTTGTCCCTCTCGAAATCTGAATATTGTTCCGATCAATTTGTGTAATAGATCGGGCCCCGCTAATAGCATGTCCTTTAGGCATACATCCTTGTACTTGGCTGCAGCATTGCAAACACGGCGAACTTTACCCTGTTTGTTGATGTTTAGTACTGGATGGTGTGGCAAATACCAATCCTTTCTGAAAGTGACTTTGACTTCCGATTCAACAAAGATCTTCACAAAACCTTTTTCAAAATCTGTATCAATTGACTGTTGATACAATTCTTTTATTTTTGGGTCTCGTTGGAACTTTTTTTCAAGTGGATAGAGCTGACCTAGGGCTGAGCCATAGTTTTTTGAAAAATTGGGTTCTGGTTCAATCCAGAGCATGCCCATTTCGTACCGCTCGCCTGCAAACTTTGACGTGTTCTCTGAGAAATTCTGAGCTTGTTGCTCTTTCTTTGACTGACTGACGACGTTGATTTTGGGAGCATAGGTTTCTATGTCGCAACACGATTGAACATTTTCAGCCAATTTTGCATCTTCCGTGCTGGCGAAATGACAAACATTTTGTTCTCTCTTGCCCTTCTTGGGTCAACTGACTACCCATCCAAATTCCGTCAGCACAGCGACAGGTTCATTTCTTGTTCCTATCTTGTATTCTAATGCCTTTTGCAGTTCAGAGGCATCTTGACCTAGAATGATTCCGACTTCCATCAAAGCAAAACTTCTGTTTGCAAAAACACTCAAGTGGCTGAAACTTTATTTCAGTTTGTTGTAGTCGTAGTTTGTATTTCCCAATGAAATCGACGGATGTATGAACGCTTCAAGCAGATGCACCTTGGAATGCAGTCCCCTTATTGTTAGAGGAACATTTTCGGTCTTCAGATCCTTTGTTCCGTGAATGCCAGCCATATTAAGCGTAACATCTGTGCCTCGAGCTCGCAATTTCTCTCGAATGCTTTGATCGATGAATTATACCGTTGATCCACCATAGAGAAAAGCATATGTGCTTAGTCGGTTGCATCTACTCTGGACTGCGACGGGAACTATCTGAAAAAACCTTGTAACATCGTTACCTTGATTTATTGTTGCAGCGCTCATATTGACTTCGTGATTGCCTTCGTCCATTTGATTTTCTGAGTGTAGCAATCGGTTGTGCTCTTTGGTACATTTGTTTATACCGCAAGTGTTGACATTGCAGTCTTTGAGTGCATGTCTCTTCCCCAGACATCCATAACATGAGCGTTGCTTTCTCACTGCTATATATCGATCGTTGATATTCATGTTTTTGAATAATTAGCAGTTTCAAACACGATGGATGCTATCAGCTAGCGGACACTGATCGCTTTGTGCTGGCCTTCTTTCTTTTACGTTGGAACTTGCACTGAATTTCGATGTCTTGAAGAAAAGTTTATCTCCTTTGATTTTACGTCTGTTATATTTGCGTTCTTCTTTAAAAGCTGGAAACCCTTCAAGCACCAATACCATTTATCCTAACCAGTTTTTAAGGAAAATCAGGTCTATTATCCTGGAAATCATCTACATAAAATCACCAATTCTCTTTGAGATTTGGGGGCAACTTTTCAATCGCAAGATGAAGTGTTGCGCATGATTCTAAATCGCCGTCGTAATTGTATTGCTTAAAAACGTTAACGAAATTGCTTAGCGTTATTGAGTAATTAATTCAGGCATGTCAACCATGAGTTTTTATAGGCTGTTGTTTACGCAACGTCTCAAGCTGGGCGTCAACGATCAGATGTGGGCGACCGAACTTTTCTTCTATTAGTGACAAAGCTTGAGTGTAGAAAGACCCCGAACACCCATACCCGATATTGCTGACTTGGATTTGTCAATTAAAAGCGTTTTCAACTGGCTCATTTTCGCTGAGTTAGGAACATTGCGTCGTTTCACGATATCGACAAACATTCTTGACCTCTCTGGCCTTTCAGGATGATTAACGTCGAAAGAACTTAGCTTAAGCTTGGATAGTTGACTGCTACTGCTTAAGTTTGGATAGTTGACTGCTACCACTGGGTTTGTCGTAAACAAAATTTTTTTGACTCTGGGTTAAACCGTAACGCTCTCTTCTTGATGATCTTGGCTTGCGTGACCAAACTTCAATAATAGTTACCCATGGGTAAGTGTTTTCTGGTTCATTTTAAGAACGTTCACAGTTTTGGTTGTATGCCTTTTCAGGTTTACTTGATCGGTCAAGCCATGCGAACACATCTGTTTCTGGGCTCCTTCCATTTGAGTGGGGATCTACTGCGCATACTCGGAGCTGCATCATCGTCTGAGTCTAAATCCTTTATGTCAAAGGCTTTTTTGGTATTCCAGGTTTAGTACAGCGTTTTCTTCGAAATGTTGCATCTCTAGCTCAAGTTATCTTCTTTTCATCTCAAATTCCATTTTCTGCGATCGAAGCTTGGACAAAAAATCCTTTTCCATCGCAGCTAGTTTCTCAGCTTTCTCTGACTTCCGGCTCGAGGTTTTGCAGCCATTATCTTCGTTTTCATTACGATTCCCCAATGAGAGACGAAGATTTTGTCCTGACTGTGAATTATCTGCAGGTGATTTTCCTTCATTGTTCTGTAGAACCGAACTACTTTACTGGTTTGACATGCTTTTCTCCCCATGCACAAATGGTAAGCAGACGGCTTTTAACTTGTTGAAGAATCTCTGTTGTTCTGTGCGATAGGAATTCAAACCACTCTGTCTGTCCAGCAGTTGCTGAAATCGATTGTCGATCCCTTGTAAATGTTGATAAAATATTTTGAGTTTGCTTGGCCGGTCCCTGTTCTTCATAATATCGTAAACCTCTTGTGATTTTTGTGGCCGCTGCTCCGAGCAGGTCCTAATCTGCTTATCAAGGTTGCTGCGACTCCGTGCAGAAGTCACTTGGTTCCGTAGTTTACGCAGCAGCTTGATTCTTTACTAATGACCTCGATGAGAAGTTGGCTTCGTAATTCTCTCAATAAATTGGACAGCGGTTTGTTTTCCACCGTCCGAGTCGGCGGACCAAATGTACCGACTGCTCTCCCAATCGGTTGCAACGAGGAAAGTTTTACACCGCCCAGTTCGTTTCAGCGGTTCCAAATCTGTCCGGATGCTCTGTTCTTTGCAGTTCGCTTTTTTAACTGTATATGCGCTATGTTCTTACCGTTGCATTACAAGTTCAATTTCTGAATATTGGCTGATCTTAGTTTTTCGTATCAAATTGGACTGCTTTACAACAGATCAAACAATACGGGATTTCTTTATGTATACCAGTTCAATCCGATAAGTGAAACAAATAGAAGGCAAAGATATATGTCTACCACCTGTTTATGCAAAAATATTTAAACCTTAACTGATTTTAGTTTTGCTTTTGTACTCACGAGCTGAAATACCAGAAGCTGGGGCTCGTAACAGTTGAATTACAGCTGAAAAATTTTGTAGAAACAAGACACAGTAACAAACAAAATACTGCTCAAGAATAACTTTCAACACAAGACACATTAACAATTTACTGCTCAAGAATAAATTAAACGCAAGACACAGTAACACGTTATTCACTGCTCAAGTAAGTTTATTGTTGCAGTATTTTGCTGTTCTGTAGGAAGAAAGCCGTTTTCTGCGACTGCTTTTGCTGTGTGTTGATGTGTTGAGTTTTTCTCCCTTTGTCTACACATCACGTGAACATGACTGTATACTTAACTACGACTGAAAATGGGACTATTACGATGACTAATAGACAGCTAATACAAACGAGCTTTCCCTATCTCAGTTTCTATGCTGATGCTTTTTCCCAAGCGTGTTCTGAAAGCTCAGCCTCAACATCTCCATCTGATCTGTGCTTCTCATATTCTTATGGCTGTCCCAGATAAACTTCCTCAATTGGTGAATGCACAAAAGCTGTCCTGACATCCAACTGTTGCGTCACATGGCCCTGATGTGCTGATAATTGAAGTAGAATCCTGAAATTTTTTGGCGTGCAGGTTGGCACTTAAGTATAAATGTAGTCAAGTCCTTCCTCTCGTTTCAAGCCTTTTCCACATAGGATTTTGTTGTCAACTTTAACCACTGGGTCAAACTTCTCTTTATACACCCAATTACACGGGATTATGTCTCTGTCTAACTAGATCCCAAGTCTTTTGCATTGGAGGGCTTTGACCTCTTCCCTAATTGCCCTGTGTTTTTGCTCCAAAACATCACCATACTTGGCTTCATAGAGAGTCTGTGACTTAATAGATTCACCCCCAGTCACAACAAGATAGGATCTCACTTCTCCAAAGAATTGCGGAACATTCCTTGCTCACGTGACACGTCTGGGCCGTGCTCTTTCCGCAATGATGTCAGCCGTCTCTTTTGTTGAGCCTTATGTGTCACTGCCATCTACTTATACTCATTCTCTCTATTTCATTCTTGTGGCAGGAGATCTTCTATATGGTGCTGACAATTCAACATATGAAGGCCTCTCGTATCAGCTTTGCTTTTTGAGTGGTCAAAAATTCCGTGTCAAGCCACTTCTTCTTTACTGTAGATTAGCTCTGTCTCTCTTTCCTGCCGTCGCCTGGATGTACACCAAAAGATGCCAGATCCCGAGTTGTTCAGACCTCTCATCTAGTATGACAAACGTCTTTGTGTTGACAAGTTGTCACCCTAAGTCTGAATCCTTGGTGATCACCTCTCGAGCAATGATCAGTTTGCGTTATTTGGGTATAAACACGAGTAATCCGTTGTGGCCCTCTGAATCACTCTCAAAACTTCCTTCCAGAGCCTTGAGTGCAAGTTTGCTGACCTATCTGTCCCTCTTCCGAAAAATTATGAAAACAAAGATAGGCAGTTTACTACCTCTTCTCGTATCATAACCAATTGTCTGATCATTGCTGCAAGGAGAACTGCAGCTCCTGTATCCTCCTCATCTTGGGCAGTTCTGATTCAATGAGCCATTATACCGTCATGTCCAGCAAAGTACTGTTTCGCTATCAGCTTGCACATCTGGTATGGTCTTTTCCTGCGTAGCGCCTGCGTATAATAAGTATGTGATGAAATTCTCAGAGAGAAACTCCATACTGAAAGCAAAACTGTTCAAGTTGGCCATTGCTTCACTCTTTGTCTTGAGGAAGTTCAAAAACGTAAACTTCTTTTACTGGTCTGCAGACACAAAGCAAAGTTGGAACCCTGGCACTGAGTCTACTCTGAATGACACCGTCGCGTCTCTGTTCTCTACTGCGCTCACCTTTTTTCTCTCCATTTCTTTCTATGCTTGAGTTTCTAGCACTGTTGTTACTGGTGACCTTGTGATCTTTGCCAATGCGCACATACTGCAACTTTTTCGAGTTCCACCGCTGTCTCGGGTGCTTTCCTAGCTACATCTGGTGCAATTTAAAAAACCCAATAGCCTGTGCCAATTCATTCCACCGTCACGTTTCACGCTGTTGAAGCTCATCTACAACTCTAAAACACCGCATTGTGGGAAAAAACATTGACCTGAGTTAGTTTTACCCGAGTTCTCTTTTGGAGTTTCATGCGGTTGTCAAAAAAGAGGCCATGTCCATAGTCGGTGCACCTCGAGACTGGTTGGAGATTAGAAGAGTATTGAGGCAGGAACAAAACTTTTTTGAGTTCACATTTGAAATTGCTTTCACTTGAGGGTATGCTGATCCTAACACAAGCTCTGACCACAGCCCTAGATGTCTCCGTTTGGATTTCTGACTACTGATTGAGTATGCTTAGAGTCCAGGAACGCACCGATGTTTGTCACTGTGTGTTCTTCAACCACTGTCCTCTAGCAAGCCTGCGTCTTTAAATGGCTGACAGCTGCCCCGGAAGTTCGTTCCTTGTATCCCTGTACTGTGCTCTCATGAAAGTTCTGCAACCGTTTCCTCAGTTCTGTGAAGTTTGTTGCTGTAATTGAAGCTTTCATGAACAAAAAAATTTCAAATCTCATTGTCAGACCACTGAGAACCAAGGTAATGAAAAGGATCTCTAAGACTTTTCCGAATTCCCCACTGTCTCGGGTGCTTTCCTGGCCACATCCGCTGAAATTAGACAGCCCAATAGCCTGTGCTAATTCAATGCACATGGCATTGTAGGAAAAAAAGAATTGTCCTGAGTGAGTTTTACCCGAGTTCCTTTTGTAGTTTCATGCAGTGCAGCTGTCGTCTTTCTCAAAATTGAAGCTACGTCCCTAGTCGGTGCATCTCGAGACTGATTGGAGATTAGAAGAGTATTGAGGTAGGAACAAAACTTTGTTGAGTTCACATTTGAAATCATTTTCAGTTGAAGGTATGTTGATCCTAACACAACCTCTGCCCACCACTCTAGATGTCTCCGTTGGGATTTCTGACTACTGATGGAATATGCTCAAAGTCCAGGAACGCACCGATGTTTTTCATTATGTGTTCTGCAACCACTGTCCTCTAGCATGTCTGCTGTGTTTAAGTGGCTAAGAGCTGCCCCGGAACTTCGTTCCTTCTATCCCTGTACTGTGCTCTCATGAAAGTTCTGCAACCGTTTCCTCAGTTCTGTGAAGTTTGGTGCCGTAATTGAAGCTTTCATGAATAAAAAAATTTCAAATCTCATTGGCAGACCACTGAGAACCAAGGTAATGAAAAGGATCTCTAAGACGTGTCCCCTGCTTCTTGAAGCCTGTTGTACCACCAAAGTCATCACTGTCGGTGTCTCCACGCTCTGAAATCTCTCTTTCAGGGCTTTCAATGTTTTGCATTATCGTCAAATCAGTCATCTCCCACACAGTCATTTCTCATTAGTATAAAGGTTG
This sequence comes from Convolutriloba macropyga, assembly GCF_964194025.1. NCBI lineage: Eukaryota > Metazoa > Xenacoelomorpha > Acoela > Convolutidae > Convolutriloba > Convolutriloba macropyga. The sequence goes on from NC_134476.1 coordinate 66,245,270, forward strand.
TTGCATCGCAAAAAGAAGTCAGTAAGCAGAAACTTAGTACTAATTTTGCAGTTGGATCATTTCATCTCTTAGTGTCTTCGATTTTGTTATCATCTGACAGATTGATGAGTTGATCAAACTTTAAAGTCTTCAAATCAAGCAGAAATCTTTTTCGGGGTCGAGACAATCTGATTCAATGTTCTTTAAAAACTTTTGGAATTGCGAAGAAAATACTTTTAGTTTGTTTAAAACATGGTTGGAACGTTCAATCCTGTCTTATGAGAAATGTAAGCCCAGAGAGAGAAACAGCGTTTTCACCTCTTCTTGACTCTTCCTTTCAGCATCCTGCACAAGATCACCTGACTTAGTTGTTAACTGGTTGACTCTACCACTCAAATTTGACCCTTACTTAACTGAAACTGCGCCCATCAATGGTATATAGAACCACCATAAGATTGCGATCCAGATTACCATATTGAACCACTATAAAATTGTGATCCAGTTTATGTGAGAATTTGCTGCAGTAAGCCTGTTTTTAAACTCAAGCCGAACTCATCCTCTCCAAGAAAATAACTGAGCCAACATTATAACAAGTATAAAACTCCTAAAACGGTACTGATTGTCTTCTGGGGATTGCTACAATTTCAATGCATAGTAATAGTCTTGTCTATTTAGAAAAATGTTTCTGCAAAGATAGTTGCCTTACTCATAATCTCACTGCGCAACTTTAGTGCCGAAAAGCGCAAGTAATGACAACTGTGAGGAGATGGTGTCAATTGTTGTGTTGTAAATAATGTCATTTTAATTTATGAAATATATATCTACCTTTGTTATATCTACTATGATATATCTACTTTGATATATCTACCTTTGTAAAAATCTAGTGCGTTTCAAATATAACTTTCCGTTACAAATTATTATGTTTCAATGAATTCCAATTGAGCGAGAGCTAGATGTGAAAAGAATCAAAAGCAACTGCACCAGCCGGTCACAATACGCATAACATAGCCGGCAGATTGTCGGAAATAAACCGCGACAGACGCTTGTGGCCTTCCATGTTAATTTTATGACACATACGGTCTATAGGGAAAAACCCTAAAAGAGCTTTCTTAAAATTGACATTCGAAATCGAAAACTCAAGGTTAATACTCAAGAAATAGGGTATATAAGTTCTACACTACTTAGAGGCGCACTATTGATCTTTAACTAGTAAATGTTCATAAAAATTATAGTTCCTTAATTGAGTTCAGAAGACATTTTTTAGTGAGGTGAAATACGCAATTGACCAATAAGCAGAAAGGACGTCACGTACACAATTTTTAACCGCAAAACAGTAGAAGTCACTCAAGTGATCGAAAAATTCATTTCCAAGAAGTCATGTCGTAAGAATCATCGATGGCGACGACGAAACAAAAAAAACATACCGGGACAAGTCCTGAAATACAATCCAAAATATTGAAAAAAAGACTTAAAATACTCTATCTGACCACCAGGTCAATTGAGCAATGCCAGCCAAAACACAAACGATATCATCTCAAAAATTTGAGAACCTAAAAAATAAAAACTAAACGAAAATATACTCATTGCTAAAACCCTTGAAGCTTTTAAACCTAAGGCAAAATTTTTTCCGTTTAAAAACACATATTTCAAAAATATGTTCAAAACCAATTTTTGTCTCTGAAATATCTGCACAATTTGTCCAGGATTGTATCTGCACAAAATGAGAAAAATTAATTGGCCCTTGATGATCGATTAACTAGAAAATGACACAAAAACCATTTTTTTTTAAAAAAAAAGAAACAATTTGCAAATTTAAGAAAATTATGCTAAAACTTGTTATATTAATATCTTCAGAACCATTTCTGTGTCTGGAAGCTATCTAGTAAACCATTTCTAAGCCTTAGAAATTTCATTGGTTCAAAGATCAATAATTTTTCGGAAACACTTCAAATTTCAAGAAAAATAGAAATTTGTTCTTTCAATATGTTAGAAACCATTTCCTTGCCCCCTAGCAGTTATGTAATAACGTACTGTCAAATCCCGGGGGAAGGTTTCCTGGCTACCGAGGCAAGAAATACTAAATAAAAGACAAAATATTTTCAAAAAACTAGCAAAATTGCAAATTTTATCAAAAAGTTTCATAAATTCGAAATGTTAAATTGTTGAAAACAATTTAATTGACACCAACAACCTTGCAGTAGTTTTTTATCAGACTGTGGAATAGGTTTTATTGCAGATTTTATTAAAAAAGTACAAAATTCAAGACATTAAAATGTCGAAACCAAATCCATTTACTAAAAACTATGCAGTGTCTCATTATCAAAACTTAAAGGAGATTCCCTGGCCCCAGGACTCGAAAAACTCAAAAAATAACAAAAAGTTTCAAGAAAATTTGAAAGATTGCACAAAAATTAGTATCGTTTTGCGTGTTTGTGTTTGTAGTAGTAGTATCGTATATATACAGGAAGATCGGGGGGGAGATCCTTTGGAGATCCGTTCGGCAGAGGGGGATCACTGATCCCTTAGGGGAGATCCTTCGAGATCCTTTCGGTAGAGGGGGATCACTGACACATTAGGGGAGATCTTTTGTGTTAAGAAAGTGGTAATTGCGCTACATGTATCTGTCTGGCGGCTTATTGTTGGTATATATTTTTCGCGAGTGTGAGGGAAGATCCTTCATGTTAGCGGTATTTTCGCTACATGTATTTGTGTGAATATACTTTGGTTGTGAGTGGTCAATCCTAGGAGGTACGATTAGGATTCATTTTGCCAGAATAATATTTGTAGAAAAGGATGGCCAAAACGATAGCAACCATTGATCTAAAAAATATTCATGAAATTTACCTGGAGATAAGGAACAATTATCCAAAATACGGTGAAAGGTTTCTGTATTTTCTAGCTGCTTGCCAATACCTTGATCCTGATATTGATTTGGAGGCAACATTGAAGCTGAGACCGTATGGAGGTCTAATTGGAATTGATAATTCGTCGCTGGACAACTAATTCAAATCGTTCAAAATACTTCGACTTCATGCAATACTCCACGATGCATCAGGTTTTATAGCAGAGTACAGTCGTAAAGGCCCTGGATACTCCTATGTGTTACCTTGTCCAACTACGAACGAGTATTTGGGTCACATCACGGGATTGGCTTTTTGTTTGTTCGTGAAGACGTTCAAAAACAATTCGTTCACTTTGTTGGAATGCTGAAACAAGAAATAGTGATATTGGATTTTGAAGGTTTTCGTTTCAAGAAAACTGGTTTCATAATCAAAGAGTTATCGCTTTGTTCAAATAATTATTCGGACACAATTCTTTTTCTTCCGCCAGTTTCCTACAACTCACTTTCCGCTAGTGACTGGAGATCTCATAAGTGGGTTACTAAATTTTTACATGGTTTGTCTTGGAACAGCGGTACTTATCCTTATTGGTTTCTATCACAAATTTTTGTCGCCATTAAACTTCGGTTTCCGTTAGGGAAATTTTATGCCAAAGGGAAAGAGAAAACAGAATCACTCCAAACTCTCTTGCAGAAAGAGGTAATAGATTTGGAAACTCTTCTTTGTCCGAAAGTTGAAGATATTAAATCGCCAATTGATAACATTACTTGTGCTCTCCACTTTTTCTACCTACCGGAAAAGCAAAAGAGGAAACATTGTGCTAAAAGGAAAGCACAGCTGTATTTCTATTGGATCTCTCTGCCATCCAATGAGCCGTCAAGTGGAGAAGGCAGCTCCGTCAGTTCTTCAAGTGAATTTATCTCCAAGTTTGACAGTATGCAGTTACATAACGAACGATAATCAGTTGAGATTGACTTTTTTGAAAGAAGAGAAAATAGAATCACGCGGACAAAATATTCTGCGAAAACAACAGATTCTCTGCAACACTAAAGAAATTGAGACGCTAAGAAATATCTTTCACTACTTGAATATTTTCAAATGTATCATGTCGTTACAAAAGAAAATGAGAAAACTGAAACTAAACCCCTTTACCTACGCCCAATTGGCCAGCACCAGTTCAAGTACCTCTGGAAGATGACAATCTCCCTGATGAAATTGTAATGTTGGTCAGTCAAAACAACGTAGAGTCTATTGTCTACTATGGAAGTGGTTACGGAATGCAGGCAAACTATAAAGTGACTTACAAAAAAGACGGCAAAGACTCTAGATATGCTTCTTATGAATTCTTTTGGATTGAAAGAGAGACTAACAAAAATGCAATTTAAACTAAAAAACTGAGTGTAAATTAATTTTTGCAAATAACTTATTTTCAAATGAGTGTTAAAGAAGACCAGATAGACTCCGCTAATGTAGGGGGTTTGAATGCTTTAGTTTTTGATGAGGAAAATCATGAGAGGCGTTCGTGGAAGTTTTTTAATTCTCGGCTACCACGTTCCGAAGTCGTCTATTTTACTCAAATCTTGATAATACTTTTTCTTATCGTAGTGTCTTTAACCAAGCTTGTGTTTTCCCAACTTGATTGTGAGGAATCAGCATTTTGGTTTTCATAGCTTTCGTGCACAGTTGGCTACGCTCTTCCAAATCCAAAGCTATGAACAAAATAATATCCACTAGCGATAGGCTTTTTATGGCTGTTTGTGGTCCGTCGTGTTCAGCACAATAGAGCGTAAAGTGAAAATTTTTTCACTAAGTTTTCCGGATTCGAACTCAATTCTCAGCTGGAAAATGTTCTGCTTGTGTTTGACGATTCGTGTGAAGATATTTTCAATGACAAAGAATTTTCAAAACTTGCAACTGCGGGACGCCATAGAAATATTAGTGTGATTTATGTTAAGCATAACTTATTTCAACAGAGTAAATGGTCGCGAACGATTGATCTGAACACAACCCATATCATTTTGTTCAAATCACCTAGAGACATACAGCAGATCACCTATGTCGGAAAACAGTTAAACAATACAAATTTTTTGAAGGAAAGCTATGAATTTGCAACAAAACAAACTTTTGGACACTTACGCATTGACTTAGATCCAAAAACATCAGACTCCCTAAGTTATTGTTCAAATATTGTACTACCAGGTCCAACAATTTTTTATCTACCGTCCTCCAAAGCGGTTATCACTACTTTGACAGATGAGAGAGAAAGAGTTATGTATGCTAAAGCAAATGCTCGAGCTGCCCGAGGGCAATTTCAGAAAGTTCCTCAAACAAGCACCAAATAGCTTCATAAACTTTCTCTGTGAGTGTTTGCTCAATGTGATCAATGGCAACGTTCCAGTGAACAAGCAGATACTTAAAAATCAGGAGAAATCATTTCAACAATTATTATCAAAGAAAACAAGTTTGGAGAAGAAGCGAAACGTTTTAGCCAAAAAACCAGAATTCATTCAAACGTTGGGATTGTCGTGCTTTATTTACTTGAAGGCAGAAAAATGCATGCAGAAGAATTTGTTTTGATCCCTAAAAGAATGTTCATTTCAAAAAACCCAACCAAGGAAGAAATATTTGATAATCCAAGGTATCAGCAAAAAGCAACTCAGTTAGCACTCCTACAGAGGACTAATCCGAATTTTGAACGAAATAATGAGAAAAAAGTACAAGGTGCGGACACTAACAGTGATAGGTCGATCAAGAGAACAAAGAGTAGCGGTGATGTAATAAGTGATGCAGACGATGCAAGAACCGAATCGTTTTTTAGTGATGACAGGGAAAAAGAGCCAATAGTTAAAAAAGGAGGATTCAGCATTCGACTCAATAATGCTAGAACCGAAACTAGTGAATAAAAACAAAACCAAAAGAGCTGCAATTATTCCAAATAAAATTTTCCATTCAAATAATGTTTCTATTAGTGAAGAGACTAACATTCTGCACATTAACGATGAGCCTCAAGGAGTAGACGTAACAAGCTTTTTGTGCAATTTACAACAACCCACAAAAAAAATTGACTTGTCAAAGTATTCCAAAATCTCGTGTGAACTTGACATATCAGCTGACTTGGTTTATAATACTCACGCAAAAAAGTTGTAGATCAGTTTTACAGTGAAGATGAAAAGGAAACTGCATCCAAACAACCGAAGCAAAAAACAAAAAAAGAGCAAAAAGAACCAACGGAAAAACATGCAAAGCCAAGAGTCGATGAAAGTAAAGAGAAGACAGCGGAAGAGGCGCGTTGAAAAGACTGGGATATCTATTGACGATGTGCGAAAACTTGACAAGCTCTATTTAAACGGTCCTGCGTCATTTGGAAGCGCAAGGAGATTGCAAAATTTGAGTAATTTATCAATGAAGAAAATGAAAATGTATCTGGAAACGAAACCATCTTTTAACAAATACCGTTCACGTCGCCTCAGGTTTCCAAGGCTTAAAGTTGTTGTTAACGCCATAAATGAGATCTGGTCCGTAGATCTAGCACATGTTGATAAACTTGCAAAATACAACGGTAGTGTAAAATATCTGCTTGTGGCTGTTGACTGTTTGTCAAGAAATCTCAGGGTGGAGCCACTGAAAACAAAATATGACACAGAGACAGCACAGGTCTTCAAAAAGATGATCAAGCATCAACAACTTGAGAAAGTTTGGGTTGATGATGGTACAGAGTTCCTAGGGGCCTTCAAAGCTCTATTCACTGAACGCGGAATTCATTTATACAGTCCGTTCAGTGAGAAAAACTCTGCTTTTGCGGAAAGAAATATACGCTCTTTGAAAAATATAATCTACAGATGTTTAGAAGAAAAGTGGACTTATTCATATCTAGACAAATTGGATGCGTTTGTTAAAACAATCAATTCTAGAGTAAATCGAACGATAAAGCTCGCTCCGAACAAAGTCACGAAGAAAGACGTTCCAAGGCTTGTGTCCTTGACTGCAAATACGACAAATTCTCAAAAACCCAAATTCTATATTGGTGATTTTGTGCGCATAGTGAAAAAAGAGGAGACTTTCGGGAAGGGCTACAAACAGTCGTTTACTGACGAGATATATGAAATCGCATCTATCCCGACATTGCATCCTCCCACGTATTCTCTTATTGATGCGGATAAAGAAGTTATCCAGGGTAAATTCTATCAACCCGAACTTCAACTAGTACGAGAGTCTCCTCTAAAAAATGGGAAGTAAACGATTCGAAGACGAGTTTACGGTACATGTTATTTCTAGCGCTTCGATGGAGATCTTTGATCAAAACACACTAGCTTCGTTCAGAAATTTTTTCAACGATGAAATTCAACTATCTGGCGACTGGATGGTAGCTATAAACTTGCAACTGCGGGACGCCATAGAAATATTAGTGTGATTTATGTTAAGCATAACTTATTTCAACAGAGTAAATGGTCGCGAACGATTGATCTGAACACAACCCATATCATTTTGTTCAAATCACCTAGAGACATACAGCAGATCACCTATGTCGGAAAACAGTTAAACAATACAAATTTTTTGAAGGAAAGCTATGAATTTGCAACAAAACAACCTTTTGGACACTTACGCATTGACTTAGATCCAAAAACATCAGACTCCCTAAGTTATTGTTCAAATATTGTACTACCAGGTCCAACAATTTTTTATCTACCGTCCTCCAAAGCGGTTATCACTACTTTGACAGATGAGAGAGAAAGAGTTATGTATGCTAAAGCAAATGCTCGAGCTGCCCGAGGGCAATTTCAGAAAGTTCCTCAAACAAGCACCAAATAGCTTCATAAACTTTCTCTGTGAGTGTTTGCTCAATGTGATCAATGGCAACGTTCCAGTGAACAAGCAGATACTTAAAAATCAGGAGAAATCATTTCAACAATTATTATCAAAGAAAACAAGTTTGGAGAAGAAGCGAAACGTTTTAGCCAAAAAACCAGAATTCATTCAAACGTTGGGATTGTCGTGCTTTATTTACTTGAAGGCAGAAAAATGCATGCAGAAGAATTTGTTTTGATCCCTAAAAGAATGTTCATTTCAAAAAACCCAACCAAGGAAGAAATATTTGATAATCCAAGGTATCAGCAAAAAGCAACTCAGTTAGCACTCCTACAGAGGACTAATCCGAATTTTGAACGAAATAATGAGAAAAAAGTACAAGGTGCGGACACTAACAGTGATAGGTCGATCAAGAGAACAAAGAGTAGCGGTGATGTAATAAGTGATGCAGACGATGCAAGAACCGAATCGTTTTTTAGTGATGACAGGGAAAAAGAGCCAATAGTTAAAAAAGGAGGATTCAGCATTCGACTCAATAATGCTAGAACCGAAACTAGTGAATAAAAACAAAACCAAAAGAGCTGCAATTATTCCAAATAAAATTTTCCATTCAAATAATGTTTCTATTAGTGAAGAGACTAACATTCTGCACATTAACGATGAGCCTCAAGGAGTAGACGTAACAAGCTTTTTGTGCAATTTACAACAACCCACAAAAAAAATTGACTTGTCAAAGTATTCCAAAATCTCGAGTGAACTTGATATATCAGCTGACTTGGTTTATAATACTCACGCAAAAAAGTTGTAGATCAGTTTTACAGTGAAGATGAAAAGGAAACTGCATCCAAACAACCGAAGCAAAAAACAAAAAAAGAGCAAAAAGAAAGACAATTTGAACCAACGGAAAAACATGCAAAGCCAAGAGTCGATGAAAGTAAAGAGAAGACAGCGGAAGAGGCGCGTAGAAAAGACTGGGATATCTATTGACGATGTGCGAAAACTTGACAAGCTCTATTTAAACGGTCCTGCGTCATTTGGAAGCGCAAGGAGATTGCAAAATTTGAGTAATTTATCAATGAAGAAAATGAAAATGTATCTGGAAACGAAACCATCTTTTAACAAATACCGTTCACGTCGCCTCAGGTTTCCAAGGCTTAAAGTTGTTGTTAACGCCATAAATGAGATCTGGTCCGTAGATCTAGCACATGTTGATAAACTTGCAAAATACAACGGTAGTGTAAAATATCTGCTTGTGGCTGTTGACTGTTTGTCAAGAAATCTCAGGGTTGAGCCACTGAAAACAAAATATGACACAGAGACAGCACAGGTCTTCAAAAAGATGATCAAGCATCAACAACTTGAGAAAGTTTGGGTTGATGATGGTACAGAGTTCCTAGGGGCCTTCAAAGCTCTATTCACTGAACGCGGAATTCATTTATACAGTCCGTTCAGTGAGAAAAACTCTGCTTTTGCGGAAAGAAATATACGCTCTTTGAAAAATATAATCTACAGATGTTTAGAAGAAAAGTGGACTTATTCATATCTAGACAAATTGGATGCGTTTGTTAAAACAATCAATTCTAGAGTAAATCGAACGATAAAGCTCGCTCCGAACAAAGTCACGAAGAAAGACGTTCCAAGGCTTGTGTCCTTGACTGCAAATACGACAAATTCTCAAAAACCCAAATTCTATATTGGTGATTTTGTGCGCATAGTGAAAAAAGAGGAGACTTTCGGGAAGGGCTACAAACAGTCGTTTACTGACGAGATATATGAAATCGCATCTATCCCGACATTGCATCCTCCCACGTATTCTCTTATTGATGCGGATAAAGAAGTTATCCAGGGTAAATTCTATCAACCCGAACTTCAACTAGTACGAGAGTCTCCTCTAAAAAATGGGAAGTAAACGATTCGAAGACGAGTTTACGGTACATGTTATTTCTAGCGCTTCGATGGAGATCTTTGATCAAAACACACTAGCTTCGTTCAGAAATTTTTTCAACGATGAAATTCAACTATCTGGCGACTGGATGGTAGCTATAAGCGAAATTATGTTTCCGACCAAAATTCAGCATGTGGTGAATGGAGATTTGATAGCATATAGTCTTAAGGGTTACGAGGACTCACAAAGAATCGCATCTGATGCCAATGTCATTTCTCGACCTTACAGTGGAGAAAAATTCTATTTCAAGGCTGGAAACTTTGACACTGTTGCTCAACTTTTATTTACTATCAAGCGAACAGTTGGACTACCTAATTTTTCGTTTCGTGAAATCAAGAGTACTGGAAAATACGAAAAACTTTTTGGTAAAAATGAGGGAATCACTTTTCCTAGTGAAGAAATACCCAGTATTGTGGGTTTTACAAGAATTCCAGATAAACATGGTGTACATATTGGGTACAAAATGAATACAGCTACATCAAATAAATTAATGAAGAGCGATGAGACAAAAGCTTATTATGGAGAATTCCCTGCTGATCTCTGCGCGGGAAAGCACTTAATATTCATATACACAAACATTATCGAGTATCAATATGTTGGTGATGCTAAGGCGCCTTGATTACGTGTCATTGATTCGAAACGACGTTTGAAAAACGGTAGCGTGTGTGAACTTGAACCAACACATAGAATAGTTTTTTCAAATTTGGACTATAAAAAACTACTTTCAAATACGATTCAATCAATTTCCATAGAGTTACGTAACGAAACAGGTCAATTAGTCCCCTTTTCAGGGACCGGTAAAGTAATATTGACGTTACAGTTCAAAAAATTTGGTGATTAAAACAATGGAATCGTACTATACCAATCAAGCATCTTCGTTGCCTTATTTTTCTGGACACCATAGACAAAGAGGAGGTGGCTTTGGAGCTTTAGCAAGTGGCATAGGTCGAACCGCTTTACCGCTTGCACGAAAATTCATTCTACCCGCAGCAAAACGTGTCGGAAAAGAACTTCTCTTACAACGTGTGCCAGAGTTAGTGGATGTTGTCAGCAAAAAAAAATCCGCAAATCAGGCGTTGAAAAACTTTATTTCGAATACAGTTAAAAAGCAAACAGGAGGCTAATTAGCACTGCGAATGAGACGACAAAACCGAATGAATCGGAGACGGTCTAAACGATCTGGCTCAAAAGATAGAAAAAAGTACTAATATGAGAAAGACAGTCGTTTCAAAAAATAAACAGCCAAAACGAAGTCCGTCGGATCTCTTCGCTAGAGTTAAAGATGATCGGTAATATGTTACCAACAGAGGCAACACATAGTTCCCTGGATTTGTTTGAAAAACCAGCGCTTCTTGTAACTTTTGATGGTAGTTTTTGTCAAAATGTAAGGCCAGTGTACAGCCCTAACGGACCCATGCTCGAATTTGAGGTGGCTTGAGACAGAAATAATTTCATTGACCTACAAAAAATTTTCCTGGAAATCAAATGCAAGATAATTCAAGGTTCTGAAGCCGATTTGAAAGATGACGCTGGAGCTGCAGCAGACGTCACCGAAACAGACGCCCCTTACTTCTGCAATAATGTTTTACATTCGCTCTTTTCTGACTGTACAGTATCTGCCAACGGATTAAAAATTTCAAATGCAAATGGAAATTATGCTCACAAAAGTTTCATTGAAACTGAATTTTCTCATAACAAAGATGCTAAAGCAACTTGGTTGGCATGTCAAGGTTATTCATACGAAGAGAACTCCGTGGCATTTCTGGCAGCTGAAGTTAACAGACGAAAAGCTTTGATTAGACAATCTGCCGAATGCACTTTTTATGGAAAAGTAGCTGTAGATTTTTTTTACTTGCGATCGACATCTTTTGAGTGGTGTGACGCTGCGAATTTCTTTTCGACGATAAATAGATGATTTTGTCACAATTTCCGACGATGCTGCAAAACCCTACAAAGTAAAAATTGTAGAAGCTAATTTGTATGTGAGAAAAATGACGTGGAACGATGACGTGGTTTCTCCAATTGAAAAAACTCTACTATCAAGTCCAGCGTCATATCCGTATTTGGAGACCATAACTAAAACGTTTCTTGCTTCTACTGGCTTGCAAAGCTGGAAACAAGAAGATTTTTTCAGCAGGGAGCCAATTCGACGTCTAGCTATATGCCTTAACACAAATGAAGCGTTTTTAGGAAGCAAACAATTCAATCCTTTCCACTTTTGTAAATTCAATCTGGAGCAGATTTGCATTTACCGAAATGGATTTACTGTTGCTGACAGTCCAATAAATACAACTGATGACAAACGCTTATATTTCAACACAATGTCTGACTTAGCCTATATTGACAATGGTCATGGAATTAAATGGTCTGAGTACCCGAGCCATTTTTTTATGGTGTTTGATCTCACAAGCACTCAGCAGGCGTCGCATGATTTTATTTACCCTTAACTCACCAATTGTTCAATTTCAATTGAACTCAAGTTTTCAGTTGCCTTGCCAAGTAATATAGAAATTTTCATTATTGGTGAGAAAGCGAGTACTATTTTCATCGATTCGGCTCGGAAAGTTTCTAAAAATCATATTCTTCAAAACTAATGGATGAAGACGAGGTAAACAGCCTGATTCAAGCATGTAAACTTCTAAAGTACAAATTTTGATGTGTCTTTGCAGCTGATAATTTTCCCTTGAAATTGTCACAAAACAGATTCATTATTGTGAATTTATCCAGCTCTGATTCTATTGGAACACATTGGACACTTTTGTGTAGGAAGAATGGCAATTACATTTTTGCTGATCCGCTTGGTCAGAAATTAACATCATACAAATGTTTGTACAACAGACTGGCCTCCGCTGTTCTTGATATTCAAAACGTGTATGAATTGCTTAGAAATCAACCTATGCAAAAACAAAACTCTATTTTGTGTGGCTTGTTTTGTATTTTTGTTGCTCATTACATTTATAACAACACAGAAATTGTAAAATGAGTGATGTTGATTTGATTCGATATGATGCTCTAACTAACTCTACTAAAACTCTGCTTAGTTGAATAAGTTTTTTTTCAAAACTTTATTTTTTCTTCATACACTATGCGTACAAACAAAACATCAGTATCAACAATCAAATTACCATATCCGCTCAAAAAATGTCCATTATTTGGCAGAAAGCACCTGAGTGTGGCCCAAACAAGATATTTTGAAATCTCTTAAGAGATTCACTTGCAAAGCTATCAGTTTGAGTTTGTTGGTTATTGGACTTTGCAATAAAATTTTGCAATGACTTTTGATGGAGTTGAAACTGTACGCTGCTTCCTTGCTGTAGTCGTCGTTGATTGTCTTCATTCAACGTCACGTTGCTGCTGTTGTTGACCTTTTGTTTAGCAGCTACGTTAGAGAAGTTTGGCAACAGTTTCTGAATTGAGTGGTAGTCTATGCTCAAATTTTTGTTGTATTCAACCGCCAAAACAAGCTTTTGAAAAATTTCTCCATTCAGCTCTGGGGTATTTGAATTGGCAAACAAAATCTTGAATGTCGTGTACAAACAAGGCACTGTATAGCTTTTTTTAAACTTTGATTTGTCTGAAGACTTTGTCACGTCTGATGTATCCATCAAAACATGGTAATGGTTAGTTTTCAAAGTGCAAAAGGCGTTTTCAAAATGAACACACACAGCAAAATTTTTTACACCATTCAACTCCGGTTTTTCATCGCAAACTGAAAATTTGAACGCCTTCTGAAATTGTTTGAAGAAACCAGGCGATCGTTCAAACATTGCTTCAACCATTTTGATTAATCTGTGGAAGCAGCCGAGGATAAGGACGCTGATTTGTATCCAGAATCTTTTTCTGCTAGTTTAGGTTTTTTAACCACCGGTTTTTTAGCAACCGAAGTATCTTTTTTCCCTTCTAACTCTGGCACCGAATTTCGTATCCTGCCACTTTTTTTCATAAGTTTGTCAAATTCCTCTGTTGTAAGGGATATTCTCTGTTCATATTCGAATTCAATGTCTTTTCTATTAAAAAGTTTCAAAACGACATACGTCCCGGTGTTTTCATAGATTTGAGAGTAGCTCTTATCAACCTCTTTTCTGTTTTAGATATATCGAAATAGCGATCACCGTACTCTTTGTCTTTGCTTGCAGTGAAAGGCATTTGTACCAAATTAGCTTGGAAGTTTTTGTTGTAGAACGTAGTCAACTGTTAGCGAAAGGTTAAATTGTTCAAATGTTTACTATTCATTCCAAAACGGTACTGATAAGGGTGTTTCAAGTGACTTACATATATCACATGTCTTCAGAGGCCAATGTATTTCCCATATAATTTATATATCGCGGATTTATATTTAGATCAAAACGAGGTATTTCTTGGCATTGCCTTGATAACCCTCACACACACAAAAACACACTGGTAATAGTCCCTAACACCATGAGTTTCAAAGAAACTAACTGATAAGAGGGGAATAATACGTGTTGGGTGTGATAATTCCCTCGTAACAAGGAACCAAAGTGTGGTTTCAATTACAAGCAACGTGCTCCCCACCTCAGGCACGCGGCATGCGTGAGTTACACGTGTGTGGTCTACTTATCCAATTTGGTCCAAATTAATGAAAAACACCTGGCGTTCAACTAAAATTTTGTAAATACATGTGCAGTTGTAAGGCGTGTGCCTAATTCGGTTATAAACAAAGCAGTAAATCACATATGTTTTCAATCAAAATTCTGGGCCAAAATAGTTGGCCTTTGGTTGTGCCGGGGGCAGATAAGAGAACTGCCACTGAACTCACATTGTTAACTCACATAAACTACATGGGGGTAAATTCCCCGCTACTCTTTAACTTTGTTGAAAGTCTACTGTCCGAGCAGAAGTCAAATTTTGTGAACAAAAATCCTTGCGCTTAAAATACCTTCACAACTTTTTCTTGTTCAATTATCAAAAACATTCAATTTGCTTATCTTCTCTTCAAAGCATTCCAAAATTCTTTAAAACATTATTATCTCTTCAAAATTCTTCAAACGCAGAAAATGTCTTTATATATCCTGAACGATCAAAAAAATGTCTGGGAGCGAACAATTGTGTACCAAAACTTTTACAAAAACTTTGTGGGTTTTATCTAACAGAAAAGCACAAACGAGAAAGACGAGAATTGGACTACGCTTGAACACTTTATGATACCCAAAATCTTCATTAACTTCATTGCAACCTTGCCGGACAAAAAGGAGAGTGAAGATTGCGGTGGAACCTTTATCACTTCAGGCGGGTTCGTTACACCTTTGTCGTTAACACATCCTCTTTACCCGTATGACATTGTGACACTGCCAAAAGAAACTCGAACTATTCTATACAAATACGATTGTGACTGCGTGCCCTTTTTCGAAAACCAGTTGGGAGTAGTTCGGCCCTGCAATGACCTAGCCGATTTATGGGGCCTTCCACATTCTCCCGAGTCACCACCGCCAACACCAGGATGTGTTTCAACGCCAACTTCTGATCCTAGTGCCACTGTGACTCCGGAGAGCTCACCGTCTCTGTTTTCACCCGTTACAGAGGAGAAACTTGCATGGGATTTTGGCTCACTACCGACTGCAGGTCAATTGAAGCAGAATTTGTCTGCGACCGACTTCAGAACTCCGTCTGGCTCGACAACACCAACAACAATTTTGGAGACCGGTTCAAGCTTGGTTGCAACAACAACAGCAACAACAACACCCGACAAAAGTGACTCTCGCGCCAAAAAAAAAGAAGGTCCATTGGACCCTGTGAAAAACTCTTTGATTAGAATTTCTGAAAAGAAACCTAAACTCTCAGTTTGATTGTGTGAAGAATTGCTTATTGGAGTAATCAAAAACTGTGTTTTATAAAAAGGTTGAGTCAATTTCTTTGATTAATTTGTTTCGATTTTGTAAAGGAGATTAAATATTCTTTGTGTACAAAATAAAAATTTAATATTATTAGTTTGGTTTTTGAAAATAGAAAAAAATTCGAAGGACTAAAAACAAACTGAAATTCTTTTTTCGAAAACCTGTAAAAGTGACTATATTTGCCAAATGAAGAAACATATATTAACATGGTTTTATAGAGCACAATATCGTCTACAAAATAGGACCTGAACAAATTTATTGAGAAGTGGTGTCTTTGCCCATTTTCAAACCATTTTTGGAACAAACTGCTTGAAAAATTGGAAAATTTTTGACGAAAAACAAAAAAAACAATGAAAACGAAAAAGTTGGATAATTTTGTAAGGAGACATTTTGCTGAGCGCAAAGTGTTCTACAATAGAACTCTTAACAAAAATTTTGGAGGACCACAATTTTATGGGTCACAGAGAACAAAATCTATGTTCAGTCACATATTTTTGTCTTTAACTTGTCACCCTACAAGTGAAAGACTGATGAGGAAACTACTGAGAAGTATCTCATATGATGTAAAACAACAAGCTCTAAATTTTTGGTCCCCATAAACTTTTTCATATCTGTAGCAGAAAAAAAGTTATTTGTAGAAAAGCAAAAATTTTGTGAAAACTATAAATTTTGAAAAAATTTTTTTCTTTCAAATAATGTCGTGTAGAGACAAGGCACTGTATAGCTTTTTTTTAAACTTTGATTTGTCTGAAGACTTTGTCACGTCTGATGTATCCATCAAAACATGGTAATGGTTAGTTTTCAAAGTGCAAAAGGCGTTTTCAAAATGAACACACACAGCAGAATTTTTACACCATTCAACTCCGGTTTTTCATCGCAAACTGAAAATTTGAACGCCTTCTGAAATTGTTTGAAGAAACCCGGCGATCGTTCAAACATTGCTTCAACCATTTTGATTAATCTGTGGAAGCAGCCGAGGATAAGGACGCTGATTTGTATCCAGAATCTTTTTCTGCTAGTTTAGGTTTTTTAACCACCGGTTTTTTAGCAACCGAAGTATCTTTTTTCCCTTCTGACTCTGGCACCAAATTTCGTATTCTGCCACTTTTTTTCATAAGTTTGTCAAATTCCTCTGTTGTAAGGGATATTCTCTGTTCATATTCGTATTCAATGTCTTTTCTCTTAAAAAGTTTCAAAAAGACATACGTCCCGGTGTTTTCATAGATTTGAGAGTAGCTCTTATCAACCTCTTTTCTGTTTTAGATATATCGAAATAGCGATCACCGTACTCTTTGTCTCTGCTTGCAGTGAAAGGCATTTGTACCAAATTAGCTTGGAAGTTTTTGTTGTAGAACGTTGTCAACTGTTAGCGAAAGGTTAAATTGTTCAAATGTTTACTATTCATTCCAAAACGGTACTGATAAGGGTGTTTCAAGTGATTTACATATATCACATGTCTTCAGAGGCCCAGGTATTTCCCATATAATTTATATATCGCGGATTTATATTTAGATCAAAACGAGGTATTTCTTGGCACTGCCTTGATAACCCTCACACACACACAAATACACACTGGTAATAGTCCCTAACACCATGAGTTTCAAAGAAACTAACTGATAAGAGGGGAATAATACGTGTTGGGTGTGATAATTCCCTCGTAACAAGGAACCAAAGTGTGGTTTCAATTACAAGCAACGTGCTCCCCACCTCAGGCGCGCGGCATGCGTGAGTTACACGTGTGTGGTCTACTTATCCAACTTGGTCCAAATTAATGAAAAACACCTGGCGTTCAACTAAAATTTTGTAAATACATGTGCAGTTTTAAGGCGTGTGCCTAATTCTGTTATAAACAAAGCAGTAAAGCACATATGTTTTCAATCAAAATTCCGGGCCAAAATAGTTGGCCTTTGGTTGTGCCGGGGGCAGATAAGAGAACTGCCACTGGACTCCCATTGTTAACTCACATAAACTACATGGGGGTAAATTCCCCGCTACTCTTTAACTTTGTTGAAAGTCTACTGTCTGAGCAGAAGTCAAATTTTGTGAACAAATATCCTTGCGCTTAAAACACCTTCACAACTTTTTCTTGTTCAATTATCAAAAACATTCAATTTGCTTATCTTCTCTTCAAAGCATTCCAAAATTCTTTAAAACTTTATTATCTCTTCAAAATTCTTCAAACGCAGAAAATGTCTTTATATATCCTGAACGATCAAAACAATGTCTGGGAGCGAACAATTGTGTACCAAAACTTTTACAAAAACTTTGTGGTTTTTATCTAACAAAAAAGCACAAATGAGAAAGAGGAGAATTGGACTACGTTTGAACACTCTATGATACCCAAAATCTTCATTAACTTCATTGCAACCTTGCCGGACAAAAAGGAGAGTGAAGATTGCGGTGGAACCTTTATCACTTCAGGCGGGTTCGTTACACCTTTGTCGTTAACACATCCTCTTTACCCGTATGACATTGTGACACTGCCAAAAGAAACTCGAACTATTCTATACAAATACGATTGTGACTGCGTGCCCTTTTTCGAAAACCAGTTGGTAGTAGTTCGGCCCTGCAATGACCTAGCCGATTTATGGGGCCTTCCACATTCTCCCGAGTCACCACCGCCAACACCAGGATGTGTTTCAACGCCAACTTCTGATCCTAGTGCCACTGTGACTCCGGAGAGCTCACCGTCTCTGTTTTCCCCCGTTACAGAGGAGAAACTTGCATGGGATTTTGGCTCACTACCGACTGCAGGTCAATTGAAGCAGAATTTGTCTGCGACCGACTTCAGAACTCCGTCTGGCTCGACAACACCAACAACAATTTTGGAGACCGGTTCAAGCTTGGTTGCAACAACAACAACAACAAAAACAACACCCGACAACACCGAGACGCCGAAAGTGACTCTCGCGCCAAAAAAAAGAAGGTCCATTGGACCCTGTGAAAAACTCTTTGATTAGAATTTCTGAAAAGAAACCTAAACTCTCAGTTTGATTGTGTGAAGAATTGCTTATTGGAGTAATCAGAAATTGTGTTTTATAAAAATTTTGAGTCAATTTCTTTGACTAATATGTTTCGATTTTGTAAAGGAGATTAAATATTCTTTGTGTACAAAATAAAAATTTAATATTATTAGTTTGGTTTTTGAAAATAGAAAAAAATTCGAGGGACTAAAGACAAACTGAATTTTTTTTTTCGAAAACCTGTAAAAGTGACTATATTTGACAAATGAAGAAACATGTATAAACATGGTTTTATAGTGCACAATATCGTCTACAAAATAGGACCTGAACAACTTTATTGAGAAGTGTTGTCTTTGCCCATTTTCAAACCATTTTTGGAACAAACTGCTCGAAAAATTGGAAAATTTTTGACGAAAAACAAAAAAAAACAATGAAAACGAAAAAGTTGGATAATTTTGTTAGGAGACATTTTGCTGAGCGCAAAGTGTTCTACAATAGAACTCTAACCCTAATAGGACCAAAATTTTATGGGTCACAGAGAACAAAATCTATGTTCAGTCACATATTTTTGTCTTTAACTTGTCACCCTACAAGTGGAAGACTGATGAGGAAACTACTGAGAAGTATCTCATATGATGTAAAAAAACACGCTCTAAATTTTTGGTCCCCATAAACTTTTTCATATCTGTAACAGAAAAAAAGTTATTTGTAGAAAAGCAAAAACTTTGTGAAAACTATAAATTTTGAAAAAACTTTTTTCTTTCAAATAACTTGAAAACATGCAATTTTTTAACGTTTCAATGTTATCCCTATGTTTTTTTTTCTACAATTTGAGGGTGTTACTTTAGAAATTCCTCAAAAATTTTTAGAGAAAAAACACTTTTTTCTGAAAAAAAGGTCAATTTTTCCGAAAAAGTGAAAAAAAATGATGATGTGGTTGTTTTGCTGAAAAATAATCAGAATGAGTTTTTCTTACGACTTTGTAACAGAAATAAAAAGTTATGATGATCATGGCCAAAAAACCCCGGGAACACGTTTTTTCGCAAACACCTGTTTTCAATTAGAAACATGTGGCTGCCAGATGTTTTGAAAAATCGTGTTCCCGAGGTTTTTTCACACTTCTGTAAAAACCGGTCGTAATGAAATCTAACGCTGTGAAACTTTGATCATAAGAATGATGAAGCTAGCTGCTCGCCAAGTATGAGTTCCATTAAAAACTGCGTAAAAAAAACAAAAAAAAATCAATTTTTTTCCAATTTTTAAAAACATTTTTTCTTAGTTTTTTAAAATCTTTCAACCCTCAACTGATTCTGCTACAACCTCCAGTAATCATTGATGAGACTTGTTATACTAAAATTCACATCTATTTTCAAAAAAAATTTTTTTCAATGTTTTTGGTTAAAAAAACTGTGATAATCAACTTTTTTATGCCTAAAAAGAGATATTCAGTTGCACTAGAACACCAATAAAGCTATTTAACCATATAAGGGTCGCTAAAACACGTCATTGCATAGTAATTACGCTTATATTGCACAGAAATTACGCATATGTAATCGACTATTACGGCTAAACATTGGTATTTGCAATTTATTTCAACTTTGCATAAGACACGATTGTAGCCCTCTTTGGCCAGAATACCAATCATGTATGCAAATGGATTTGCATACAACATGATCTACGCCCTCACTGACGAATGATGGAATTTGCATAAAGCAGGACTAAATTTGCATAAATTTGACTAAATTTGCTAGACGCCCTCTTACGGGATCAAAAAAAAATGTTGTTTGTAAAGCTTCATCCATCTCCTAATTTAATTAATTGCGCTGTGAACCTTGGGCAATGATATTATTCACTCTTGTGTAATCCTTTAGTTAACTGATTGGAAAGAAACTTTGTCCCTAGAAATTTCGTTTTGAACATGTTGGTTATTTTTAGAGAGTTGAAGGTTTGGTTTAGCTCGAACTCAAAACCATTTTATCTTCAAATTGATTCAACTATGAGTTTCTCGTGCAAATTTTGTAACGCCAAATTCACATTTCGCACCAACCGCGATCGTCACCAAAGAAACTTGCATCCAGATGAAGTTGGAGTGCCAGTGTACCGCTGTGAGCGTGATTTCACTACAAGAGATCTACGAACTCTCGAACGACCTTTCGGAAACCGACATAATCCGTTAGTACAATGTTGTCTCTACTGCTACATTGGCTTTGATTCTGCTGATCGCTTTGCCACACACATAAGAGATCAACATGGACTGCCCTCGAGAACTAGTGAAACAAGCAGAAGACCAACAGAATCCGCCTTTCAAGGAGCACTTCAAGTTTTCACTATTAATGGAACGGAGGACGACCAAGATCTCATGGAGTTCATGCTGAACAATAGAGACATCATAACTGACCTTATAAACAGCGAAGTTTCGAATGCAGCCAAAAAGGTTCAGTTTGTTGTGTCTCTGGATCTGTACAAAGAAAGAAACGAAAATGACAACGAAGAACTAGCTATGGAAATCTTTGCTAGCTCCGAAATGACTGCAGTGTACTTGGATGGACTCCCAAACGAAGATTTTTTCAAGATGTTGAGTAAGATGTTGAATATTCTCTTCATGTTTTCGTCACAAGGCAGTGGATGGATTCTACGCAAAGTAAACAGACTGGAAATCAAGATAGCCGCCTTTGCCCCCGTGCATGCATCGTCATATATAGCTCTACCTGGTTTCTTGAACGGATGCCGTTCATTGCTCAACATACGAAACCATTTTGATCACAACTGCTTCGTGTATTGTTTTGTTGCCGCGTATCACATCAAAAATCGAATCAATTTACTGACATAAGGTCGATCGGGAACTGAAAAGACGAATCCAGATATGTACAAAAATGCGGAGTGACAGTCGGTTGGAGACTATCAGATGCCCATGCCCATACTTTGAGGACGCCAACGACGTTCGCGTCAATGTTTTCGGGTAAGTTTTTCTTTAATAACATCAAAAAAATTAAAATATTCCCGCTAAACTAATCAAAATGATAAAACTGTATTGGTCTTCATGAATCTGTTTTGTTTACAGAATCGAGGGAACACGTTTGGTGATGATCTACGTTTCCAAAAAGCCAAACCAATCCTTCACAATGGACCTTCTTCTCCTCCACGATGAGAATGCCCATCACTACGTCCTCATCTTGAATCTGGAACGATTTGTCGCATACTTCAAAGGTATAGCGCACCGTGCAGCGCAGCGTATTTGTCGAAATTGTTTTCATTTGTGTACAAACAGAGAAACTTATCAAAAACATGTTAAAACATGCAGTGAACATGCAGCAGCAGAACCTGTTATGCCAAAAAAAGCAAAACTTCCCTACAGTTCAGAAACTGGAAAGCACGCTGGTCTCTTCCTATCGTTCTATACTTTGACACAGAATCTTATCTTGTTCCAATTGCTACAGCACAACCCTCACCCTCTACTTCCTACACAGTTGCAATTGAAAAACTAGAACCTTGTGGTTATGCTATAGCAGCCATAGAACGGTAAAGCAACTCCTGTCTACTTTGAACTCAAAAGAGGTGACAAATGTATGAAAGAATTTGTAAAATCTTTGCACGTACTGGCGCGGGACATCTACAACCGAAAACGAGCTTTCTATGGACCTACCCAGGACTTGTTCCAGTGCGTGAAAATAATACAAGATGTTGGATCTGTGAAAACGAAATAAACGATGAGGCTGAGCTTGTTCTTGACCATTGCCACTACGATGGTCATTTTCTAGGGTGGGCGCATCAACTCTGTAACACTCGTCGCAGAACATCTAACTTTACGCCAATGATTGGTCATAATATCAAAAAGTATGATATTCATCATATATGTCTTGCACTAGCAGAGTGTGAGCCGGAAACGAAGTTTGAAGTTATACCTTTTACGGACGAAAACTATATATCACTCTCTGTTGGAGTGTTCATAAAAAATTTTGAGTCGGAGGCCGGACAACAAGTACCCATCTTTGAATACATAAGGTTAATTGACTCGTTTAACTTCATGCCCCAATCACTCGAGTCCTTGGTAGCTGATCTGCCTGACAATCGCTTTGACATTCTACGCTCTAAGTATGAATCTTACTCCAATAGCGATTTTCAACTTCTCTGCCAAAAAGGTTTTTACTGTTATTCCTACATCACATCAGAACAAGTGTTTGAAGAAAAAGTGTTGCCTCCATTATCGGAATGGAAAAATACATTGCATAGCGGTGAAGTCACTATCAGCGAAACCGACTACAATCATGCCCAAACAGTGTTTTCAAAATTTGGTTGTCAAAACATCGGCGACTTCCACGACCTTTATCTAACCTGTGACACTTTGCTCTTGGCGTGCGTCTTTGAGGCTTTCAGAGATATCTGCTATGACACGTACGGTTTAGATTGCGCACAGTACTATGGAGCATCAAATTTATCAGGAGATGCGTTCCTCAAGGTCTGCAAACCCCACCTGCATTTGCTAACCGAGAGAGAACAACTTGAACTTGTAGAGAACATGATGCGCGGAGGAGTGTCTTCAATCTATGAGCAACAACTCTTTCAAGCAAACAACTGCCATCTGCCGAACTATGATGCTTCTAAGCCGTCTACATATGCGTTGATGCTAGACGCAAATAACCTCTATGGCGGCGTAATGCAGAACGATCATTTGCCCTTGAAGGATTTTGCGCTAGATGCACATATCACGCTCGAGGAATTACTCAAAATTTCGTCAACGGCACAGCATGGATATATACTTGAAGTTGATATTGATTATCCACCCGAATTTCTTGAAGCTCATCAAGATTACCCTCTGGCGCCATCCAAATTGAAAAATCAAAGATTCTTGGCTGAGCGGTTACCAGAAAAATTTGAAAGTACAGATGTACTTACCTGAAAAGTCATTCGGGCCAAAACTCGTCCAAACGCTGTTGCCTAAAAACCGCTACACGCTACATTATCGGCTTGCAAAATTCTACAATTCAATGGGGCTCAAAATCACAAAACTTCATCGGGCATTAAAGTTTGAGCAAGCCAACTGGATGCGACCCTACATGGAGATAAATACCAGTCTCCGGATTGCTGCCAGTACTGCTTTTGGCAAAAAGTTCTATAAGGGCATGAATAATTCAGCGTTCGGAAAAACGTGCGAGTCAAAAGGGAACCGTGATCAAGTCGTTATTGTTCGAAATGCTAAAAGTGTGCTACAAAGAACGGAAAACTTTCATTTTAAATCGTTCAAAATCTTTGGAGAGAGCATGGCTGCGATGCAAACTGCAAAAGAACGGATTTATTGGAACAAACCCACTATTTTAGGGGCATTTGTATTTGATCTGGCCAAATTACACATGTTCCAATTCCATTATACAGTGATGAAGCCAAATTTTGATTGCAAAGTTCTCTACTCGGACACTGATTCACTGCTATATCGAATCAATACAATAGACGTTTATGAAGATATACGCCAAAAAAATCATATTTTGCAACATTTCGACTTCTCTAATTGTCCACCACAGCACCCGCTCTTCTCCAAAGTGAACGAATATGTCGTCCTGAAGTTTATGGACGAGTTTGCCAGCGTGCCTATTCAAGAATTTTGTGCTCTCAAGCCGAAACTCTACTCAGAAATTGCAATTGGTAAGTTAGTTTTCATCACACTCACACGTATCAATATACAGCTTGTTAGTTGGGACTGTTCCTAATATTCAATATTTTAATTTAGATGGCGGGGAAAAGAAATCAGCTAAAGGCGTCACAAAATTAGCACAACGACAACTGACGCATGATAGATTCAAAGAAACTCTCTCCTCTGGTCGTTTGATCCGCACGCAAAACCATAGAATAGCTTCTAGCAGCCACCAACTCCATACAGTAACCATTAATAAAGTGTCGCTCAACGCTTTCGACGATAAACGATACATTCTTGAAAATGGGATCGATACGCTGCCGTTTGGTCACATAAATATTGTCCACGATCGTTTCTTCGACGAAGACGACAATTTCGATAATGAATCGTTGACTTCCTGGTCGTCTGGAGAGTTGTACGAAATTGATAACCAGAGGGAAATTGAAACCACAGTTGAAACGAATAGAGACAACGCTGAAATCCCTGACCTCGGCTTCGTAAGAACCGCCGCAATCACAGAGTCTGATATTGATTCTGATGAAATTGCCGATGAAAATGAGATAGAAGAAGAACGTCCAGTGTATTACCCATTAATTGATTATGAAGCGATAGAATCAGACTCTTAATTAACAAAACAATGCGCTATTTTGTATGCAATTTGACGCTTTTGTACGTGTTTAATTCTCTTATCTATAACAGTTTCTATAACAATTCTATTCTATATGTTGTAACGTATAAATTCAGCTTTTATTCAAATCTACTTCGCTAGGTCTTGCCACAAATAAGCAAGAAAAGTTGAAACTGGAATGGCTTTCCAATAGCGCAATACCAACAATAAGCCAACAGACAAATACATGTAGCGCAATTACCACTTTCCTAACTTAAAAGATCTGCCCTAAGGGATCAGGGATCCCCCTCTGCTGAACGGATCTCCAAAGGATCTCCCCCCCCCCCCCGATCTTCCTATATATATATATATATATATATATATATATATATATATATATATATATATATACATATATATATATATATATATATATATACGATACTACTTGTAGTACCAAAACATATAGCTCATAAAATGTTCATAACAAAAATCTATGTCTCGCAAAAACCCACATCTATTCTTAAAAACTTCAACCTAAGACTGAAGAAACAAAAAACTCAAAAAAATCACAAAAAAAACTTGACAACTTGCACCACTTTGAGCCCAAAAACTCCTTAAAACGACCTTTTAACCTTAATTAAGACCATCCCCGCAGCTGCACCACTCTAATCACCTGTAGGACTACTGAAGCTCACTTTGAGCCACTTATGAAACTTAAGTCCCGCTGGGCTTCACGGGCTGTGTGTTCATTAAGAAAACAGCGCCCAAGGTAACGATTCCCGTAAATCTTAGTTACATCCCAACAGTTTTCCCACTAAAGAATCTACTGACTAATCTACTTCGAAATCTCAATCTTCGTCGGAAAAATTCAACGTTACCGTTTTTTCGAGCTAAACTAAAGAGAAAATTTACTATTCCCTGTCTTCCCGCTGAGATCATTGGAAAAACTGACATTCCCGGTTTCCTACCAAGTTTACTGGGGAAAACTAAGATCCCCAGGTTTCCCACAGAGATTACTGAACAAAATACGTTTCTCCGGTTCCCCGCCAAGATTGCCGAGCAAATATAAGATTCGCGGGTTTCCCGCAAAGGTGTTCGGGATTCGAATCACTGGGCGTCTCAATACAATTCAAATTCTTTGAGTTGTAAAAACCACGATGTCCCCAATAGTAGCGCCATCGCTTCGCGTCTATTAGTAAACAAATTTCTTTTGGAAAGTATAATTTTCAAGAAATTAAGTACTTAACAATCAGAAGCTGAACGAAGGTTGACTGGATGAAATGCACCAGCAAATTCTTTATCATTGCGCAATCTATCACATCGGGTTGTTCTCTATTAATGTATTCTTAATATAATCTATAAGTAGATAAAAGCTTTTCTTCATGCGATTTCTGATGAGTATATTTGATTGGAGTTGTGTTTACCGGTTTCAATCTGGACCTTAGCCTTAGAACAGTTGTGGCATTTCCGTCCATCAAAAGTAGAGAAACCAGTAGAGCCAAAACAGGCTCAGAGCAGGACGTCATAAAATGAGATTTCAAGCCAAATATTTCCCGTGCTATGATTGGTTGTATTTCAAACTTATTGCTTTAGAGGCACTTTTTTGTGAAAAGCTAACTACAAAATAGAGTAACGAAGCTCTATCTGTAGTCGTAACGTCCTCCTCCCCCCCCCCTCAGGGGGTTGGAGTCACGGATCTGCTGAGTGGATCGCAACCAGACCATAGAACCATAGAATCATACATAATAAACCCGGGTTGCTACTTCTTAGTAATCATACAAAAATCATATATGAAGTCATACAAATCATAGGCTATTTTTTAAGACGATCCTTGTATGATTACCAGGAAATCATATGTGATACTTGTATGATTAGTAAGAGATCATAAAAGAGAATTCACTTGAGGCTATATTACGATTCACCTGAAATCATTTTTGATAAATATATGATTAAAAGGAAATGGATGGATGATCAATGTATGAGTGGAAGGAAAACATGTATGCTTTTTGTATGATTACCCGGAAACCATAAACGATCACCAGGGTGGTATAATAACATGTTGAATTCACAATTATAGATTCACTGTTTTCGATTCACTCTAAAAGGTCCTTAAAGAAATGCATACTCACATGTTAGCAAACCAGCAGTTGATAAAAATGCCAACAATTGAATAATCCGCCGTTTCTTACATTTGTTTCATTTTAATTCAAACCAACCAAAATTTATAGCCAATCAAGTTTAAGCATTCGGCTCTGATTCTCATTTTTTTCTCATTCAGCTCTGCTTCCGTTCGGCTCTATTTCCTAGTACAAACAAAAACAATTCATAAAGACGAAGACGAATTTTAGAATACACTGGCCTCAAACTTAGAAGCAACCCAAGGAAAACATTTTTTGTACCAGCGTGTTCTCCTCTAAATCTGGGAAATCTGAGTGGGTCAATTTTAACTCAGCTGACATTTTTGCAAAAGTAGATGATGACCCAAAATAGAAAAATGACTTATTTTTAATAATTCTGACGTTTTATCCCAAAAAGAGCTCCGATTAATCTGCTCCCGTTGAGGAACTCGACTTTTATTACTAATTTTGCTAGAATCGATTAAAAGAGCT
>NC_134476.1:66272699-66396096 GCF_964194025.1 Convolutriloba macropyga
ACTGGCTTACAGTATCTATTTTCCGCAGCTTTGATGTCACCAAGTTCTGCATTTTCGCTATCAACGTATTAAAAATCCCGCCGATACAAGGTAGTGTTCTTTATATATTTTGATCCGGTTTCAGCAGGACACATCCATCGGCTCCCGCCGAAAAAACTCTAGGATCAAGCGCATGTTTTTTTAATTGACGTTTTTATAGTTTTTTATGTGTCAGTTTTTATATTTAAGTTTAGAAAATAATTGATGACGATTAATAATTTGCAATTATTAATAAATTAATATTTTATATTTTGATAAATTTAATAATAGATTAATAAATTAAGATTTGATTAAAGCTGTAAAATTACATTTTGTTTTTTATGAACTTGTTAAACGGATAAAACAATCATAAATCTCTTTGATTAGCTAGAGTAACTTAGCCCTGTAAACCAACAGATTGAAGCTTTTGGTTTAACTCACATTTTTCTTTTGAATTTTTAATTGTTTTGCGTAACGAATAGTTACACAGGTTGAACTATTCGCTCACTCTCTGTCTCTCTCTCTCTTCTCTCTCTCTCTCTCTCTCCTCTCAAACACTGTTGATAAATTCAAGTAGTTTTGTTTTTAATGGGCAATTTTTATAAAAACTAATGTACCGAGGGGATTTTAGGAAAATTAATGAAGTCGGCAATGAGAGACAACAATTATTATCGTATATAATGAATCATAAACAAGAATGCCCTCCTCCTCCTCAGCCCACTCTTATATGTTGTTTACCTGGTCGAGGCCGAATAGTTAAATTGTAAGAACTTGCAAGTTTCTGGCAGAAACTTACAAGGCGATGCATCGGCTTGCAAGTTTTTCTTCCAAAAACTTGCAAGTTCTTACAAGTTAACCATTCGACTTGCAAGTTCTTACATGTTATCAATTCGACTTACAAGTTAACCATTCGACTTACAAGTTAATTACAAGTTAACCAATCGCAACACACACACACCCACACACATACACACACACACGCACGTACATGCACGCGCGCACACATTCATACACGCTTACAAATTTACGCACATACACACCCACATACTTAGGTCTACTTTGGTCGAATTGTATTATGTTATCCAAACAGAGCAATTAACTCCCACGCGCTTTCTACTGTATATGACTGATTGTTAAATTGAATTAACCAATAAGATTTGTGGCTCGACCGAACGAACTTGCAAGAATCTTACAATTAACCATTCGCCTTGCAAGCTCTTACGATTAATCATTCGATTTACCAGTTCCTACAAGTTAGCCATCTTCTTCAGGAAAATTTCAAGTACTTACAAATAATCATTCGACCTGCAAGTTCCTACATATAACCAGCTTTTTCAAGAACCTTGCAAATTCTTACAAGTTAATCATTCGCCTTGCAAGTTCTTACAAACTAATCATTCGATTTACCAGTTCCTACAAATTAACCATCTTTTTCAAGAAACTTGCAAGTTCTTACAAGTTAACCATTCGGTCTCGGCCCGGTTAGTGAACAACTAGTAAAGTGGTGGGGAATGTTGATAATTTAATTTGCGCTCTATTCGCTCTACATGTGAATGAAGCACGCGTACAGCTGCAATTATGACAGAGTTCCAAAGTTCTTGTTATGAGGCTGGTAATAGAATAGATCCAATACTGAGCTGTCAAATCTTTCGAGTAAATAGTAATCTTAGTAGTTAATTGAAAAATGAAAAAAAAGTCAATTGAAAACAAATCAATATAGTTCAACTAAATACTAATCTCCAAAACATCAATATATTAATATCTAAATTTACCTTGTTTTTTTTATACATTAACTAAAGAAGTACAATAAGCCTATTGTAGAATTAGCATAGGCGCTAGAATGTCTTATATCAATAGAGTGAGCTCAGGCTAAAAACAAACTAACTCACTTTTGCATACGCCCGTTATGAATATATATATATATATATATATATATATATATATATAATATACTCAGCAAGACCGCTGTTTTTCCGAGCAGGTGCATGAAAAAAGTCAGCCAATGCAAAAAATCTGACTCGTTTAAACGCTGGTATATAGGTCGCTATAGGTAGTTCTAGCACCTTAAAATGTTCGAAACTAGCGACAAATTTTAATTGACTCTAATTCTTTAATTTTGTCACTATTTTCTTAACGTTTGTTGTCGGCTGAATAATGTTTTTCCACAGTAACTTTTTTGGTAGCTGCATGGGCACTGTTTTGCGCACTTCTAAGTCAACTGTTTCCACTGGCTTACAGTATCTATTTTGCGCAGCTTTGATGTCACCAAATTTTGCATTTTTGCTATCAACGTATTAAAAATCCCGCCGATACAAGGTAGTGTTCTTTATATATTTTGATCCGGTTTCAGCAGACACATCCATCGGCTCCAGACGAAAAAACTCTAAGATCAAGCGCATGTTTTTTTAATTGACGTTTTTATAGTTTTTTTTATGTGTCAGTTTTATATTTAAGTTTAGAAAATAATTGATGACGATTAATAATTTGCAGTTATTAATAAATTAATATTTTGTATTTTGATAAATTTAATAATAGATTAAGAAATTAAGAATATGATTAAAGCTGTAAAATTACATTGTGCTTTTTATGAAACTTGTTTAACGGATAAAACAATCATAAATCTCTTTGATTAGCTAGATTAATCTAATCAAAACCTAACCCCATGTAAACCAACAGATTGAAGCTTTTGGTTTAAATCACGTTTTTTTTGAATTTTTAATTGTTTTGCGTAACGAATAGTTACAGAATGAATTATTCGAATTATTCGCTCGCTCTCTCTCTCTCTCTCTCTCTCTCTCTCTCTCTATCTCTCTCTCTCTCTCTCTCTCTCTCTCTCTCTCTCTCTCTCTCTTTCTCTCTCTCTCTCTCTCTCTCTCTCTCTCTCTCTCTCTCTCTATCTCAAGCACTGTTGATAAATTCAAGTAGTTTTGTCTTTAATGGGCAATTTTCATAAAACTAATGTACTGAGAGGGGATTTTACGAAATTAATGAAGTCGTAAATGAATGAATGACAGACAACAATTATTATCGCATATAATGAATCAAAACAGAATGCCCTCCTCCTCGTCAGCTCACTCTTATTCTTGTTTACCTGGTCGAGGCCGAATGGTTATATTGTAAAAACTTGCAAGTTTCTGGCAGAAACTTACAAGGCGATGCATCGGCTTGCAAGTTTTTCTTCCAAAAACTTGCAAGTTCTTACAAGTTAACCATTCGGCTTGCAAGTTCTTACAAGTTAACCATTCGACTTACAAGTTAACCATTCGACTTACAAGTTAATTACAAGTTAACCAATCGCACACACACCACACACACACACACACACACACAAACCACGCACGCACATACACGCACGCACACACACACACGCTTACATACTTACGCACATACACACACACATACTTAGGTCTACTTAGGTCGAGTTGTATTATGTTATCCAAACAGAGCAATTAACTCCCACGCGCTTTCTACTGTAAATGACAGATTGTTAAATTGAATTAACCAATAAGAGTTGTGCTCGACCGAACGAACTTGCAAGAAACTTACAATTAACCATTCGCGTTCCAAATTTTTACAAGTTAATCATTCGATTTACCAGTTCCTACAAGTTAACCATCTTTTCAAGAAAGTTTCAAGTTAAAAATTAATCATTCGACTCGCAAGTTCCTACAAGTTAACCATCTTTTTCAAGGAACTTGCAAGTTCATACAAGTTATTCATTCGCCTTGCAAGTTCTTACAAGTTGAGCATTCGGTCTCGGCCCGGTTAGTGAAACAACTAGTAAAGTGGTGGGGAATGTTGATAATTTAATTTGCGCTCTATTCGCTCTACATGTGAATGAAGCACGCGTACAACATGCAATTATGACAGAATTACAAAAGTTCTTGTTATGAGGCTGGTATTAGAATAGAATCGAATACTCAGCTGTCCAACCTTTCGACTAAATACTAATCTTTTTTATTTAATTGAAATATAATTAAAATAGTTCAATTGAAAACAAATCTATATAGTTCAAATAAATACTAATCTCCAAAACATCAATACATTATATCTAAATTTACATTGTTTATACATTAACTATAGAAGTACAATAAGCCTATTGTAGAATAAGCATAGGCGATAGAATGTTCTTATATTCAATAGAATGAGCGCAGGCTATAAACTAACTATCTCACTTTTGCATACGCCCGTAATGCAAATCAATGGTACAATTGGGGGAAATTGTCGCCCGTTTTTGCATTGCTACTGTCGCTAGTATTTGCATCAAGGACGTAACGAGAATGAGGACAATTTGTTTGCTTATTGGCAGCAAAGTTCGGGCTCTTTTCTGTTATTGCCCCCCCCCCCCCCCCACGTCCGTTTGCACCCCCCACTTATACATATTATAGCATATTGGTTTCATTTCATACACTAACAATTATATACAAACGGCATTTGCATTTAATTGTGCAGCCAAGTTTTGAAATTAAGACGTATACGGTAATCAAACTTTGCTTATAATGTAAGCAGACAAAGAATAATCGTGTTTTAAATATTTTTTCGCTTTTGTTTTGCTGGAATAGCTTTATGGCACTAGTTTTTTTGACAACCGGAAACAAAAATTTATCCATTCGTCTACCGGTACCGGCAATTTATTATGACTAAAATAAAGGATCTCTAAGGACCAAAAAGAACATTTGGGCGGTGCAAATAGACTGGCTATATAAGGCTGGGGGGCAATAACAGAAAAGAGCCAAAGTTCGTTTTGTCGCTGATCTAGGCACATTGGGTTTTCAAAACGTAGTGTTCTTCTATACAACGACTTCATAGTCTTACAAATGAGTTTCGAAAATTGTTGCACCTTACTGAAGCGAGCAAATATTGTGAAAAAAATGATCAGTGTAATTGTTTTTCTGTCGCCCAAAGTTATTCAATACGTCAGGTGTTTAATTTCACTTCATGTGAAATTTCGTTGTACTCTGATGTATCCACACAAACAAAAAAAACAGAATTCAATTTCAGCATTTTTGTCAATATTGAGTGTGCTACTAAGAGATTTGTTTTCGATTCAACAGAAGAACGAACTCAATTAAAACCACCTTAAATTTTTCGAAAACATATAAAAATCTTATATGTGTCCTAAAAATTTTATGAAGGTAATATACGGATCTTAGAAAAAATCGAAACAGTTTTCAAAACATCTTTTGTGTTTTTTATTCGGCCAAATATGAATTCGTTCTTGTTAATGGAAACGTTCATTTGACGAGCCAATGATAAAACTAAAAAGGAAATTCAGAAATATTTACATTCTTGATAATGCAAGTACAAATCGGAAAAAAGATTTTTGCAGAGCGCAATAATGTGCACATTATCAGGCTGACAAAACGGGAAACAAAAGCGAAGTACCATCTTCTGCATTTGCGAATGAACTGTCAATTTACATCTGTCCACAAAAATTTTTCATTTTTTCAACAACTATTAAGAACATTAGTTGGAAAGGTTTTGAAGTTTTTTAGGTTTTTTGGCCTCTCTGTTTACAAGTCTTTTGATTACGAACCAGCTCCTATAGGTAAACGTATTCTATAAAGGTCTATCACAATAGATTCAAAAAGATTTTGTATTCAGAACTGATAAGATTAGATAAATGACTGTAAAGTTATTGCAGCAATGAGCGTAGAAACTTATTTCGAAACCACTGGAACAAATATTTACAATAGCGTCCAACTACGGCATTTAAAACTCTCACAAACACTTTCCTTTAAATAATTTAATAGCTAAATTACTTCAACATGTGATATGCAAATTGTAGTTCCAACTTCAACAATCTAATGGGTTGTGAAACTTGAAATGATCTGTCGACTAGCAGTCTTCAATTTTTTGCAAGACATGGGCATGTTTTCAATTTTAAGAGACTTAAATTTTTTAACATTTTTTTCCAAATAATTGACAATTTGAGCTTGATCAAAAAAGATCTTCAGCAGAAAAAATTATTTTTATGTTGAAAAAATCAGCGCATGTTTAAGTATTCTATGGGACGATAACAAAAAACAAATTGGAAACAAAAAAATAATATACAAACAACTTTTCGAATTTTTTCATTTGCCAGCTCAAAAGAGTTTTGCTTTCTGGTTGCAAGTTTGATAAACAAAATTAGAAAATTGCTCTCTCCCGACCAAAGTAAAAAATGAAGCAATTTTATGGAAACTCGATAACTATTGAAGTTTAAATTTTCCGATGAACTTGAAGCAGAAAATACTTCTTGATTATATTTTATCTCCAAACAATTGTTAGAATTAGTAACAAACACCAGAAAGGAGATTAGGATATCTGAAAATTGGTCGAAAAAAGCTCATTATACGCATTTTACGTAAAATTGTTTTGATTTTCAGAATTCCAATTTCCGTTTGATCCTAGCTCGTGATGAACAATTACAGGTATTGAAAAAATTAGAAATAAAATTAATCTTTAAAGGCGTTTTTAAACTGCAAGATTATATGTGATTAAAAACACTGACTTTATCGAAGTCAACCAATTGTGACTTCATATTGAATCTAAAGCTCTCATAGTAAGATCACATTAGATAAACCCATTAGTAAAGTTTTCGTAGCTGAGATTTTTGATCTAGCGTTCATCTTTAATTATCAAGAAAAGATGTCTTTCTAAACATGCATATACCGGGATGAACACCATAAAGATCTTTTGATTATGAACCAGCTCCTATAGGTTAACGTATTCTATTAAGGTCTATCACAATAGACGTAAAAAGATTTTGTATTGAGAATTGATAACATTAGATTAATGACTGTAGAGTTATTGCAGCTGAAACGCTTGAAAAATGAGCGTAAAAACTTATTTCGAAACAACTGGAACAAATATATAGAATAGAGTCCAACTACAGCACTTAAAACTCTCGCAAACATTTTCCTTTGAACAATTTAATGGCTAAATTACTTTGACTTGTGACATGTAAAGTGTAGTTCCTAATTCAACAACCTAATGGGTTGTGAAACATGAAATGATCAGTCGAACAGCAGTCCTAATTTTTTTGCAAGACAAGGGCATGTTTTCAATTTTAAGAGACCTAAATTTTGTTTATATTTTTTTTCAAATAATTGACAATTGGAGCTTTATCAAAAAGGCCCTTCAGCATAAAATTTTTTTTTTATGTTAAAAAAGTTAGAGAATGTTTAAGTATTCTATGGGACGATAACAAAAAAACTGTAAACAAAAAAATATACAAACAAGCTTTTCAAATTTTTTCATATGCCAGCTTAAAAGAGTTTTGCTTTATTGGTTGCAAGTTTGATAAACAAAATTAGAAAATTGTATTCTCCCTACCTAAGTAAGAAAAATGAAGCAATTTTGTGGAAACTCAATAACTATTGAAGTTTGAATTTTCCGATGAACTTGAAGCAGAAAATACTTCTTGATTATATTTTATCTCCAAACAATTCTTAGAATTAGTAACAAACACCAGAAAGGAGACTAGGATATCTGAAATCGGTTAACAAAGCTCATTTTACGCATTTTACGTAAATTTGTTTTGCTTTTCACGATTCCAATTTCCGTTTGCTCATAGCTCGTGATGAACAATTACAGTTACTGAAAAATTTGGAAATAAAATGAAACTTTTAAGGCGTTTTTAAACTACAAGATTATATGTGATTAAAAACACTGACATTATCGAAATCAACCAATTGCGACTTCATATTGAATCTAAAGCTCTCATAGTAGGATCAGATTAGATAAATCCATAAGTGGGGTTGTCGTAGTTTGGATTTTTGATCTAGCGTTCATCATTAGTTATCAAGACGAGATGTCTTTCTAACCATGCATATACCGGGATGAACACCATAAAGATCTTAACGACAAAACAAAGACAAACTTATGATTCTTAATCATCGTTCTGAGTCATAGTTAGCTTTATGGAAACTGAAATCATTTTGAACATAAAGAAATCGCAAGAGGATTAGATTCCTCTTTTTCCGTGCCCTTGAAGTCAGGCTCAGTCAAAAATATTAGTTTACGTCTATGCAATCTTAAATGTATCTTAATAATCATTTCAAGATTTTATATGGATCCTAACAAAAATTGAAACAACCGTTAAGAAACTTTTAATGCTTCATACTGAGCCATATATGAGTTCCATTTTGATAATAAGAACGTTCATTTGGCTAGCCAGAAGAAACTACAATGAAGATTTAGAAAACTTCACTTGATAATACATGTGTTATACTCATACACAGTGAGTATATCCAATTGAGTTGCGAATGGCACTTTATTTACTGAGATGGGAGATCGCGTCGCAAATGGCAATCTATTTGATTTAGTTTATTATCAAATTTCTAGACTAGTCAATCGCGGTGCAAATGGCTACTTTCACAGTACTGAGGTTAAATGAGCAGCGTTTTGCAAGAATTGAATTAGACTGAATTCTAGCGTTGCAAATTGGAGATTGAAAATATGAAAATTACAATTTTAAGAAAGAAACTTTGTTCAAGTTTTAATCACGATTAACGGAAGCAACTCTAAGATTTGTTTATATCATGAACAAGTTAATTTCCTGCACAGACTGGATGAACAGACAAAACTGCTAAAAATGGGAGGAAGTTGACAATAACTGAACTGAAATGGCATTTGCCCTTCAAATGGAAATTACAACAAATAAATGAACTAAATACGGATATGGATATATGAAGAGTATCTATTGCCGTATGACATTTCCCCCTCTTTGAGAGAAAATAAAATTACTAATTAAAATCAGAAGATTAATAAATATTCACCGGTTACTAAGTAATAAAATATTAAATAAAAGACAAAATATAAAAGTTTTATGAAGTTTTTGTTTTATTCAAGTTCATTCACTATCACTTTTTTCTGCGTTTTCAGCTTGGAGAACTGTCATCTCCCTTGGCTGATTTTGGGTATCTTCAAACCATTCAGTTGAATTTCTTGCGTCTCCAATGTCCTGATTTGCATTGTCGGAATAGCCTTCTGTGTTTCTGACCTTTTCAATAATGGTTTGCGATTTCGGTGTCTTCTTCTTTAAAGTTCGCTTGCTTTTTCGAACTGAAGAAGTATCGGAATCTGATGTGTCACTAATCGTAATCTGTCGCTTTGTAGTTTTTCGCAAAATGGGTGTCGGTGTTGGCTGTACTGATGAGGGCATTTGCGTCGCAGATAGTCCTGCTGTATTGGACGTGGTCAATTGTGGTGCGATTGGACTAAATCGAAGGATCTGTGTTAAATCGGGTCGATTGAGAAATGCCTCGTCGTGTTTTGGATTTCTCTTTGGAATTCTCGTTTTTAACAATCTGGCTATATTGCTAGCTGAAGAGATGCATGACCTGCCCGAGGAAACTACACTCACATCATCCGATTGTCTTCGATTGCGTTTTATCTTTTTGTCGCCTGTGTTTTTCCGGATAAGATCACGCTTGTGTTTGTAGATTTTGTGCTCGATGGTCTTCTCGTTGATCTTTTTCGGTCTTCTCTCGATGTATTGTGCAAGGTCCGTATCTCTTTCTGCCCGAGCTCCGAATTTAGCAATATCCGAATTTCTGACCCGCACTTCTTGCTTGTGTGGTTCTTTGATTACGCTTGTCGTGGGGCTTACTTTGCACACAGTGCTTCCTGGTGCTAGTACCTCATAAAGCCCATCCAGATTTTTCTTCTGTCAATGAATTTCGTGCAATTTGCGAGCCAACTTTTCCTGCACACTGCGTTCCGAGCAGGGAATTGGTCGACCAATCTTTCTGAATTGAGAAAACGTTCTTCTCCATCTTTTCGTTTCTCTTGCTCAGCTCTTGCAAGAGCACTCGCGGCGCACATGACACGTTCGATCTCCGTGTCCGAACATAGGGCTGTATCTGCCCACTGCTCCTCTGACATGTAAGAGCGACCCGGAATTGTTTTTTCGTCTAAATAATAATTAAGTATTGCATTATAATTTTTTCTATTAGGTTTAGTTGTGATATTCGATATAGGTGTGTTGCATTTCCTACCAAAGTGTGCCTCAAATGGTGTGGTAATTATTGTTTTTTGTTTTGATATTCTTAATCGTTGTATTATTGCTTTAAGTGAATTTTCTAAATTAAATTTTTTTTTAATTGTGATTTCATGCAAGATAATTATCGTTTAATTGTTTGAATAATACGTTCTACAAGTCCAATTGCTCTATGATCATTTGCTGGTGCATATATAGGTGTAATGTTGTTTTCTGTACAGAATGTTTCAATTTTTTCCTGTGAAACATCTAGCTTGATCTAATCTAATAGTTCAAGGTGCTCCGTGATGATATATATAATTATTTAGGAATTTGATTACATTTTGGCCTGATGCATTATTTACTATTTCTGCTGTGGGGTATTTGGAATATCTATCTATACTTGTATAGAGTATTGTTCTAGGCCTTTCTCATTTAAAATTGGTCCACCAAAATCTATTTGTATTTCGTCGTTTGGTTCACTACATTTAGGTAGAGGTGACCATTTGCGGTGCGGAATCACTGATTTAATGTTCTTACCAATTTCCGTGCAGGCTTTGCACTCACTGGCTTTTAACAGTATGTCTCTATGGATGTAAGGCCAACAGATGTTTTGAGCGAGTGAGAGCATGGCGAAACTTCCTGGGTGTGTAGAGTGGATGTCTTCCAACACCGCGTCCTTGATTGATTTGGGAATGGCAATTCGTTCGTCCAGGCAAACGCACCCATGTTTGACACTTAAGTCCCTCCAATAAGAGAAGAGATAAGGACTTATCTCTTGTAATCGGTCCCGATCGTCTCTCATCACGCAGTCCCTCACTTCTTTGAGTATTGCGTCCTTTCCCGTTAATATGGCCAAGAACTTTTTGCTGAATTCTTTATTGAGGGTCTCAGTAAAGATTATGTCGTCTGCCTCCTCTATCGTACTGCCGGTTGGGGTTTCTGTGTGTGAGGTCGTATTTGTTCCAGGCGTAGGGGGAGTCGTGTCCGAAAACGTCACTCTTGCCTTTGTAGGGGTTGACTTAGATCGGGTTGCTTTGGCCTTCGACATTGTATTTATGCTTTTTACTGAATTGTCTGATATGAAAGAATTAGTTTGTTTATTCACTATGGAGTGTTTTGTAGGCTGAATTTGGGCAAAAAGCGAGTGATTTTTGTGCAAGTGGAATTTATACTTAGGAATTTGTGCTTTCGCGCTCAATTTAGTGTTATTAGGTGGATTATTTGATTTTATACCATTAATGGGTTGTATTGGGGATAATTGTTCAGATCGTTCACATTCTTTACTGTCTGACTTTTGCACCTCTTTTGCACTGAATTTGTTAATGGAATGTGAATTATTGACTTTACGATTATTTAGTGCAAATTGTAATTTTGTAACTTTAAGTGGCATTTGCGACGCAAATGGATGTTTAAATTGTGAATTAATCGTAGATTTAGGAAGTGTTAATTGCGGCACGAATGGTGTTTTCACTGATGAAGGAGTTAATTGTGATGCAAATGCTTCATTGCAATTAGGTGAATTAACATTTAGTAATGTAGGTAATCGCGGTGCAAATGGTTGTTTTAATTTATGTGAAGGCAAATTTGACTTTAAAATACTGCTAAGTTTTTTAGTTGCTTTCTGTTTATTTATAATTAGAGATTTCATTGAATCACGAACTTTTGAGATTGTTGCTACAACAAAGTGTTCGTCGTAGGTCGATATCTTTTTCGCTCTCGCAAATGGGTTCCTTGAAATGTAATCGACTAGACCCATTTTTGCACCTGGCATATGTTCGATTGTGAAATTGTACGGAAGAAGTCTGTCTATCCAACGAGATAATCGGCCATTATATGATTTGTTTGATCGATGTTCTTTAAGTATGGATATTAGGGCTCTGTGATCCGTTACTACCGTGAAATTTTTTCCATACAAATAGTATTTAAAATAGTCAATTGACCAAACTATCCCCAATAATTCCAATTCGTTGACACTGTAGCGTTCCTCCGTTGAATTGAGAAATTGGGACGCGAATGCCATTGGCTTCCAACCATCTGTTGTATTTTGCTCTAATGCTGCTCTCAATCCGGAACGTGAAGCATCACATTTGACGCGAACGTCCAATTTTGGATTATAATGACTGTTTTCTGTACTATTTGCGATTTTTTCTTTAATCAAGTTAAAGTGTTTTGTGTGTTCATCTGTCCAAACGAATTTTACAGATTTCTTTAACAGTGGTCTAAGAGGGTGACATAATTGTGCGAGATGTGGTATGAACTTGCCGATGTAATGTACTGACCCTAGAAATGATCTAAGGCGTTTTAGTGTCGTTGGTGGTGGTATTGTTTAGACTGCTGCAGTTTTACTTTCTAAAGGTTATATTCCAGTCTGTGTGAATTTGTAACCTAGCCATTCTATTTCTGTTTTCGCGAAGTGACATTTCTGAAGATTAATTCTTAAGTTGTCGTCATCTAGTTTTTTAAGACATTTGAAAACATATGCTAAATGGTCTGCTTCAGTGCCGGTACTAACGATTATGATATCGTCCAAAAAACAATATGTGTTTTGCAAGCCTGTGAGTGTGCAATCCATAGCTTTTTGGAATTCTGCCGGCATATCTGTAAGACCATAAAAACCAGTTTTGAATCTATATGTACCGGTAGATTCGCCACATATGATGCAATTTTAGTTGGCTGCTGAAATATGCTTGTTGACCGTTTTGTGTATCTGTAAGGTTTTGTGATATGGTGTCAATTAACATTTCGATGTTAGGCATTTGATATTTATTTTTGTGTATTGCTTTATTTAATACTTTGGAATCTAATGCTAGTTTTATCGATTGGTCTTTTTTCACTGTGATTACGACCGGAGAGATAAAATGTTCGTCAGAGCAACTAGATAGTTTTTCCATATGACCTTCAGTTTGTAATCTTTCTAATTCTTCTGACACTCTAGGTTGGAGATTAATCGGAATACGTCGACCTTTTTGATGCTTTGCTGTAAACTTTTGATGAAACTTTGATTTCGCTACATGTGTTTTGGATAAGCCAATTCTTGATACTCCATGTGGAAATTGCGTCGCGATTGTCTCTTTAATTTTACATACAGAATTATTGATGTTATAAACACATTTACCAGTTTCTGGTTGTTGTTGAACAACTGCAAGCCCCAAGGTAGCGGGATCTGTTCGCTACCTTGGGGCTTGCAGTTGTTCAACAACAACCAGAAACTGGTAAATGTGATTATAACATCAATAATTCTGTATGCAAAATTAAAGAGACAATCGCGACGCAATTTCCACATGTAGTATCAAGAATTGGCTTATCCAAAACACATGTAGCGAAATCAAAGTTTCATCAAAAATTTACAGCAAAGCATCAAAAAGGTCGACGTGTTCCAATTATGTTTTTGTGCCCATCGTCTACCACAGTCAACATTGCTGATGTGTCTTTCCACTGATTGTAGATTACTGTGGTTTCCAAATGCCCAAGGACTTTGATAGGTTCGTTTGAAAAAGTCTTCAAGTTCCTTTTTTCTGTTGCATTTGTCCATTTGGCTGATTTTGTCGATCGGGAGATTTTGTTCGCTAAACTTCTTGTTATGGTACTGACTGCACTTCCAGAATCAATCATTACAGAGGTTTTTATTTCCCCCAGTTGTATTTTAACGTTTAGTGGTTCCAATTGGTGCACCGAATCAGAGGAGATCGGTGCCACATAGTCATCTGAATTACTATCATAGTTTGAATCATACACCTGTT
Source organism: Convolutriloba macropyga (assembly GCF_964194025.1). Lineage (NCBI taxonomy): Eukaryota > Metazoa > Xenacoelomorpha > Acoela > Convolutidae > Convolutriloba > Convolutriloba macropyga. Next base: position 66,286,425 of record NC_134476.1, read on the forward strand.
CGTACAATTGTTGATAGCTTGTTATATAATTGACTGATTCTTCATGATCACTCTTTTCCCGCGATTCGTCAATTTGGTTGACATTCGTTTTTTTGAGTTTTCTGTTTTGGATTCTGCGATTTTTTCGGTTTGCGGCATTTTCTGGCGAAATGACCCACAATACCACAATTATTGCATTTCTTGCCATTCGCGGGGCAAATCTGCTTATGGTTGTGACTCCAGCGGAGACCACAATTCGTACAAACACTTGTATATTGGTAATTTTGAGGAACAGTTGGGTAGCGTATAAAGTCTCGTTTAGCCGGAGGTGCATTCGCGTTGCGATTGCGGACTTGGTTACTGTTAATGAAATTCACATTTGAAGTACCTGACATCAAGTTTTGGTTTTTTTCTGTTGATTCTGCGCTCCCATCTTCATTTGTATAGCGATCTCCAATGCTTTTGGTGGTTCTACTGTTTCTTTCAACAATTCCTTCTGTGTCTCGTGATCAAGCATATTCAATATGAATGCATCACGGATCAATGTAGTCTCTTCACTACCGAGATAGCAATTCTCCGCCAATTCTATGAGACGACCATAGAAACTTTCCACTGACTCTTCTTTTTGCTGCTTACAAGTGTAGAAAACGAAGCGATCGTAAGTTATATTACGAACCTTTGTGAATGAGCCCTCCATTGCCTGCCACAAATCTTTGAAGGGTTGTTTCTCTATCTGAAAATGGTGGTATTTACTCTTGAAAATTCGTCTTCCCTCTGTTCCAATGCTCAAATAGAGCAACGATATTGTTTTCTGCTCACAGATTCCCCACGGTTTGTCTCCACACAGAATCCCAATTTCTTCAACTTTTTTACAACGTTTTTGCCAATTTACTTTCAATTGCTGATTTCGAACTTTTCGGTCTCTTTCCGTCGCTTGTGTGTGGTTTTCTACCGGTTCTTCATAGACGGGTTCAGGTGGGTAAGTCACTGTTGCTGGAGGATCGTCTAACAGGGTGTCTAACTGTATCCCGTCCTTAGCAAGTAGAGCCAGTTTCCATTGCTGTGCCCATTTGTCCCACGTCAGGGGGGGTTTGTTGCCGTCAGTTTCTCCCAAAATGCTTCTATGCGGAGTGGTGTCTTCTTGGAGTCCGTTGCTGACTGCGCCGTGTTATACTCATACACAGTGAGTATATCCAATTGAGTTGCGAATGGCACTTTATTTACTGAGATGGGAGACCGCGTCGCAAATGGCAATCTATTTGATTGAGTTTATTACCAAGTTTCTAGACTAGTCAATCGCGGTGCGAATGGCTACTTTCACAGTAATGAGGTTAAATGAGCAGCGTTTTGCAAGAATTGAATTAGACTGAAATCTAGCGTTGCAAATTGGAGATTGAAAATATGAAAGTTACAAATTTAAGAAAGAAATTTTGTTCAAGCTTTAATCACGATTAACGGAAGCAACTCTAAGATTTGTTTATATCATGAACAAGTTAATTTCCTGCACAGACAGGATGAACAGACAATACTGTTAAAAATGGGAGGAAGTTGACAATAACTGAACTGAAATGGCATTTGCCCTTCAAATGGAACTTACAACAAATAAATGAACTAAATACGGATATGGATATATGAAGAGTATCCATTGCCGTATGACAACATGTACAAATAAAAACAAAAATTTTTCTAGGGGACAGTTATAGAAATTTTATTAGGCAGCGAAAGAGAAACAAAAATGAAGACCCACCTTCTGCAAATGCGAATAAACTGAAGAATAAAAGACTAAAAGAATAAATCATTTCAAATACTTTTCAACCACAGTGAATTAAGAACTTTCCGATTTTCTTGGCGGTTTTTTGGCTCTTTATTTACGAGTACGCTGATTATGAGTTGCTTTACCAGCTCTTATTGTATAGCGTCTTTTATTAAAGTCTTTCACAATAGACATAAGAAAATTTGCTATTGAGAACTTTTGAGACCTGATAAGATTAGATAAATGACTAGAGAGTAATTGCAGCTAAACGAGTACAAAAAAAATGAGTACAGAAAATTCTTTCTAAACCACTGGATCAGAAATTGACAATAACTTCCAACTACAGCACTTAAAACAACGCAAAGACTTCTTTTGAACAATTTAATAGCTAAAATACTTCGACATGTGATGTGTAACGTCTAGCTTCCAATTCAACAGTCTAATGTTTGAGAAACATGAAATGAACAACCGACCAACATTCATAAAGTTTTTGCTAATCATGTGCTTCTCTTCAACTTTAAGACACTTAGACTTTTAATATTGTTTTTATTTTTCAAATAATTGACAATTGGAGCTTTATCAAATGGACCCTCCAGCATCGAAAGCTATTTTTAAGTAAAGATGTGAGAAAAAGTTTGATTAATCCATAGGACAAGGAAAAAATGAAGCAACCCTCTGAAAACTGTTTAACTAGTCGTGTTTGAAGTGTCCAATACCCTTGAAGCAAAAAATAATTCTTAGCTATGTTTTATCTCCTAACAGTTGTTTTTATGAGTACAAAACAACAAAAATTTAGAATTTGGTAGAAAGAAGCTCTGTTTGCGCATTCTAAGTGCTTCATTTTCTGTTTTCTCCGCAACTCTGTTATAGAAAAATAATAAGTATTAAAATTTTTAGCAATCAATTGAACTTTTCTAGCCACTTTTGAAACATAAGAAGATATGTGATTGACAAAACAAACATTATCAAAATCAACCATTTGTGACCTCAGTTTTTATGTGATGTTTCCATAGTAGGACCATATTAGATGCATTCATAGGTATTTCTGTCACAGTTTTGATTTCCGTTCTAGCGTTCAGCCTTGATTATCAAGCAAAGATGTCTTTGTAACCACAAGTATATATATATATATATATATATATATATATATATATATATATATATATATATATTGGTTTTTATAGGGAAGCTTTGTTCTCTAAATTTCAGCCATTCGTCAGACATGTTACATTAATCAAATTGACCAAACAATCTTCCGGGTTGAGGATTTTCGGAAGTAGCAAAAGTATAAAATACGAGTGGTAACAACTAGCTTTGTAAAGTTAAAGTTCCTCTGAAAGTTCTTCAATTTTTTCTGTGGACACATTGAATTTGCTTAAATTAGGCGCTTATCTTACATAATAGTAGCGCTACTATGTAAGATAAGCGTAATAGTTTGTAAATGTAGGCATATTGTTAACATATTTCTGGAGTTTGTAAATGTAGATGTTGCACAAATTTAGCTTTTCCAAACTAACATAAAAGTCTTTCAACGCGTAATTTTTTCATAATTTTTGCATTGATAGGAGTAGATTTTGCACAACGTTAGCGTTTCTAAGCTTTGACCTTATATAATTTTTGGTTTTTCTAAGAATAGATTTTACAAAGCTTTTGGCGATTAAAAGCGTGATCTTACAAATTTTTAAAGTGTCAGGTTAGATGTTACACAATTTTTGCAGTTTCTTAGCGTACATCCTACGAATATTGTGCAGTCCATAGCGTAGACATTAAAGATATTCGAGGTTCTGGAGCTTATATCTTACCTGGTTTTTGGTTTCCTAAGCGTACATTTTACACCAATTTTATACCTACATTTATATTTCCATTACCTATACGATACTTAATTCTCTCAGACTCGAACCACTGCCCAGGTCTAGGTACAGACTTATGAAAATACAATGCTCGACCCATGAAAAGAAATTAGCTCGACTTTAACTAGGAAGCCGGAATTATAGTCAATATATACGTGTAATTATAGTCCCCCCCCCCCCCCCCTACTATATTGCCCCCCCCCCCCCTACTAGACTTTTAAAGTCTTTTCATAAGTCGAGGTCTAGGCCTGGGTGACTTCCTGCATTAGTTTCCAACACTTCTACCACAGTACCACCATACCCTAATTTTCTTATAAAATTTAGTCATTCATAATCGGACTCTAACACCACTTATCCTAAACTACGGTGAGTGTCGGAATCTTCTTGCCATTCTACAGGCTTCAAGACTGGATATCAACAAGATATCTTCATGTTTCGAGATTGGTGTCGAGATTGGATAACAACTTCGGAACAAGCGTTGAGAAATAGCAACCAAGCTGCAGCAGTAAGGGTCTTTGTTTGCCTAAGTTTGTCGATTTAATTTGTAAGGGTTTTGTTAAGCAAAACCGAGCAAAAACGACGACTTGTAATGTTTGAAAATTGACAAAATATCAACTGGGGAAGTGAAAAAATGAGTACTTATTACAAACATCACATGACCAAGTGCAGAATTACATCGCTTCTAGCCATAGCACTTCGCCCCTGTAGCATGCTTGGTTGTTTTTCTCATTTCTATTGGAGGTGTACGAAGATAAAAACGTTTGTGTTTTGCTTAATGTCTGCAGATGTGGAACATAAATTGCAACATCAATTAAAAACTGTCAAATCAATCTGGATCATTAATTAGGAGAAAACCCTAAAAACTTATCTTCAAAATCCTGTTAACAAAACCGAACGTTCGAAGCTACATAGTAAACAAACTATAAAAGAAAATGTTTAGTAACATTCTGAACTCCGTTTCCCTTCAGTCTTATGTGAATAAACTGCAGGTGATAAGAACTTTAATTGTTCTACATGTTAGCAGAGTGACAAAAATCTGAACACAAAGATTATCTTACAATATTTGCCAGTCTACAGTAAAAAGCTGTAAGAAATGAAATCCCACGTAAAATTTATCAAAGTGATCTTTATAATTTTTATATTCACAGTGCTAAAAACTGCTGCCAATGAAGTATGCAAGATCAAATTATCACTTGGAAATTTATAGAAATTTATTGATTTGACGTTTGTACAATAAAAATTGAAACATATCAGAATGTGAATGAAAACGCTTTTATAAAACAGCTACAATACTTTGTTTTTTGTGTTTTGAACGTTCAATTTTGTTAATGAGTTATTTTCTACCAAAATTGGTTGTAGAACATCTGCAGATATTCTGAAAATCTGATTTCAAGGCGTCAACTTAAATAATTTAACTGATTTAAAAAAAGTTTAGAGCTGTCAATCAAGGAGACGAACGCTTTTGCAATCGCTGCAAACAACAGTTTATATGAAATGGGTTAAATATACTTGTTGAATAGATAGTTTTGAAAGTTTCTCTGTCAGTAAGATTGATCCTGAGTTTAAAATCAAATAATTTACATTTGAAAGTTTCTGAATTCTGAATTTCGTTCAAATTTCGATCTTGTACAATCTTCCCGTTTCGTTGTGTTTTTGTCCTTTCAAGTCCATAGAGTAATTCTAAACCCAGATAGTCTAACATGATTTTGCAACAAGTTTATTGGTAACCAACAAGTTTCTGTCGGACTAAGATTTTAAAGTCATTTTTCAAAGCCACATCTCAGAGTTTGTTTTGAGATTTGTTTTCCCCCTAATATGAACAGCTGGAATTTACGATAGTTTAACACTGCTGTTCCATTGGTCACTCACTACCAAGTTTATTGCTTTCGTATGACCTCAGATAATTCTTGAAAACTGATAAGAGCAAGGGCAATCGCGGGTTTTTAATTCCGAGATGTAAAGCCTGTTGTTAATCGGTAGCAGTTTTTAGCCGTTTTCTAAAGTTCAGGCTAACCTTCGCGTAAAAAATGGGCATATCTGACAGTTTTTTTTGCCAGTCGTTCCCTCTATACTTTTACTTTTGCGTATTGTGAGCTCTATATAATTTTTTTGAAAAAAAGAATATGCAATTTTGCCACTCACTTCTGGCGCACTGCTTATCCAACCCTTTTTCACTAGTATTAAAGATGATCAAAAACCTTTCAAATTAATTGTGGCTGCGAATAATCTATGGACTGCTCATTCATTTTTTTCTTTAGGCTGTACTGGTGCACAATTTACAGTTTAACACTATGACGTTGAGTGTTAATTTTCAATATCATTGACAGCTAATTTATTTGCAGTCTTTACTATTTGCAGTCTTTACATAAATCCAACGCAAGAGGAAAAATTTACTCACTGGTCTATCGTAGACGGAATTAACACTTTTTTGTTCAATTAGTCGCTTGTTCTGGAAAAGTCGTCCTTATGTTTGTCAGTTGTGCATAAAGACCATCAACATATCCTTCAAAGATTTTCGTTGTTTTTTCAAACTATTTTAGTTCGGCTTTGAGACGTATTTAGGGTAGAAACAGGCAAATTTTTGCCTACTTGGGCATTTTTCTATGGGAATTTATTCAAAATTTGAACAACACTAATGCTTTTCCTCACACTTTACCGCCTAAAAAATCATTAAAAAAAATTGTTGCTCCTTTTGCCAATCCACTATTATTGCATTTAAAAATTGAGTCAACAACTTTTAGCCTAAATATGGTTTTGTGGGTCGAAAGACTAACTTCAATACTGTGTTGACGGTGGAGCAAACGTATGTCAAAGAAACAAAAATTGTTGCATTCAAGTGCACAGGGGTGTACATATGATTTACATCAAGAGAAACCAATTTTTTGCAATTTAATTGTATATTGAAATCTTTTATTCGCAGCGAAAACGATTGGTTGAACATTTACTTTTTAAAATCACTTGATAAACTTATACTTAATAATTATTAATAATTGTGGTTTCTGCGTGATCGCAGCGAAACAACATTAGGCCTACAGTAGCCTGTTATCAGCTGCCCTTTTTCTTATTATTCCGCCGATTTCAGACTGATCTCTTATGAGCAGCATTGCTCTTTTTTGGTGACTATAGCCACTTTTTTTGCGTCTGTAGTAGTCAACCTGAAGCTGTGGTTAAGTAAGAGCTCATCCTCACACAGACAGCTTCACGGAGGCAGGGGATTGAACTCTCAATCTTTGGTGTGTGAACCACACACCTTACCTCTCGGCTATAACGCCACTTGATAAACACGTGATAAGGAGATTGGAATATTGAATTTGTCTTTCTAATCGAACCCATTTATGTTTTAAGGTTTTTGTTTTTTAATTTCTCCCTAAGTTAAATTTTTGGTTTTGTTTTTGTTTCTGACTTTTGTTGGTAAGTTTTTTGAGAAATTTTAGAATAATGATTGCTAACATTAATTAGATTGACATCTGGGTGGAATGGGGCGATTCGCGAACTTCGTTGCATAGCTTTTTTCTCTAAACTTTTTAGAGAAGATTTGCAGATATTTGTTTGCTTATTGTGTTGACTTAAAAAAAACAAATTGTAGAAAAAATTTGTTTATTAAGTTTTTAGTAGGTAAAATTTTGTCTCCTAACAGAAAATCTTTTGCAACTTCCAAACTTCTATGCATATGACAATCTTATAAAACCTTTTTTGTCTCTTTATCCTCTAAATTGATGAAGCCGGCAAAGACTGGAAAAAAATGCACTGAAATTAAAATCTGAAATCAAGTGTGATTTGAAAACAACAATTTTTCCTTTTAGCTAAATTAGACGTCTATACAAATAAAGTTATCTATGAGTTGTTCGAATTTTGCACAAATTTTATCCATCTCAGCGTCAAATATTGTTTTTCTGTCTATAATTCAGCCCAGTTAATGGCAGCTGACCTAAGTTTGTGTGAATTTTTTATTACAAAGAGGTTTCTCGATTTGCAGTTGACCATCTAATGAAAAAACATATTGGGTTTTTTCTTCGTTCGATGTTAACAACTTTTGATTCAAATAATAATGATTCTCAGAAAGAGTTGTTAGTTTTTGTTAGAAGTTCATTATGTTTGTTCCAGTGAATTATATTTTTGCATCATTGGTGAAAAAGATCTAGTTTTTAACTTTCGTGACAAATCTTTGAAAAACATTTGGAATGTCAGGGGTCTGAAGACTGTTCCCTCCTCGGCTAAGCGATTCCCATTGCATTTATAATTCCACCGTTTAAGCGTGGCTCTCAGAGATGAAATAGATTCTAGCAACATTTGTCAGTCGGTGATCAGTTTTTTAGCATTCCCAACTGATTTTTGATGATTATCTCACTTTTTTCTGACACATTTTCACATTTTCAGAAGTCTTTGAAATAATTTAGCAAGTGAAGTTGTCTGTAAAATTATTTTTTAATTTTTGGTTTCAAGTTGATTATTCTCCTGGACTCTGTAGTTACGTACGCTTCTGAAGGACTAGTAGAAAAAAATTGTCCGTTATACATTTTTTAAATACATCCTGTAAATAGGTTCCAATAGATGATTTATTACATCTGAGCGACAATGCGGTAAGAAAAATGCACCAATTGTTCTAGTAGTTGGTCAATTACCTCATTAAACGGTTTTCTAGTTATGTATCTGACTGAAAATTTTTTTCTTATAATCGAGGCTGGTTAAGTGAATGTTTTTTTCTTGCCCCTTCGTAAAAACCAAGTCCAGCATCAAAATTTTTTAATGGTAGTCACTTTTTAATTTTTCTAAAACAATTTTCTTCCGAAATTGGAATATTTCAATATTTTTGATGTTTCTTGCACAGAAGAATAATAATTCACAGAAGATGGTTTTTTTACCTCAATTATGTTTTGCTCGTTTTCAACTTCTTGTAGGACTCGAGATGTTTTTAGGAATCAAATGTGCTCAGTGAGCAGATTTTATTATCACGACTAATTTCCTTCACATGAAAATTTGTTTTGGAGAAATGCAATCCAAAGAGAGCTTTAGCATTGATATTGAGAGAATCATCATCAATAGTCATAAATTTTTTGCAAAAGTTTTCTGAACCAATGTTTACAGACAGCAGTAGTTCGACATCTGGAACGTCATTGAGCAGTATGGTGAAAGATTCACGGATGTAATTGTATCTTATTTCCGTAATTCACCACTAGAAGAAATCAAGAAACAACTACAGGGAAAATTGCTGAAGATGCGAACTTCAGAGGCTTGTCGGATATCATTGATGCTTAATGGTAATTCCATCTTTCAACCCGTGTTTGGATTCAAATAAAATGAAAAAGAAGAAAGCGCCTATAAAAAACTCATAAACGAGTAAGCTAATTAGAGCTAATAAAATGGACCTTCCAAGGTCCCAAAGACCTAATAGGGAGCATCATGTAAGGAAAATAGCTTGTCAAAGATTTTTTTGCCAATAATGTTCTTGCTTAATAAATTCTTTAACAAGTATTTAGCTCTATGGTCGGCGGTTGTTTTGATTTTATGTGGTATTAGTTTTTATGAAATAGAAAATAAAGTAGTTCTGAGTTTTTGATTCTGGGTGACAAAAACACCTATTGATTTCAATCCAGAAGGATGGATCAACATTTAATTAATTGGGTGTTTCTCAAATTTTTTCCAGCTCGAGGCAGAAAACTCACAGTACCTAGAGCAGTTGTTGCAGTGAGACTCAACTTGTGTTGCATGGCCTTTGTGAATGATTTTTGTCTGTTTTTTGGGGACACCTTACTATGTTCCAAGTTTTTGAAGCATGCTGGTGCAAATAATTGCTCTAAAACGAAGTTTGTATCGAATTTACTACTCATGTGGTCAATTTGATTTGATATTTTGCTGGATCAATTTTTCTCTGGACCATTTGATATTTGGTCTTAAAAACGATATAAACGACAACGCTCAAGTTATTTAGCCTCATCGTCGTTTGAGAGCAAATCATGCGACTGGCTTGGTAACATTTAATTAATTTATCTTTAATAATGTCATTGCAGTTTTTATCAGAGCTAAACTACGATTTATTTTGTAACGTCACAAGCTCTGTAACAATTGCATAACGTAAGGGCGGGAAAGGACAAACGGAAATATTCAAAATTTTCAAATTTCAAATTGAAAATGCTTCACTAAAAAGCCAAAGTGGAAAAGGATAAAAAAGAGAAAGTAATTTTAATAACCACAATTTAAACAATACTAGGTAAAATCTAAAAGATCTGAATCCAAATTTTCCATATACACACTATTAACACTATTAAAAATTTCATGTTTACATCTGTTATCATTTTCTGTAAACATTTTTCTGACCATGTCCTTGTTCCACGGGTAATTAAAACTTTTTACTGAATCTAAGCATCCTTCTTGAATTGTTTTGCAAATTCCTTTTTGCACTCCTCAAAATACTACTGCCCTATTATTCGGTCTAAAAAACATTTGGACTCATATTTTGCCGTGCGTGTGTCAACCCCGATAACCGTCGCGTGTGTTTAGCCCTGTCTTCACGTTCCTGATATATATAGCTTAGAGAGTTTTGAGTTTTTGCACTGTGCGACAGACATCTAGAATTTTGTCTTTCAATGCTACCCCTGAAACCATAATATTCAAATATTCAGCAAGGTGTTGACCCAGATATGAATACTTTTTTTGATGGTCTGATATCCTAGTTGTAATATGACGGCTTACCTGCCCGCATTCAGCAGATTTTTTTATGTACTTGAGATTAAGGTTTTACAGAAAGATGACCTTAGGATGGAAAGGCATAAACATATTTTTCGCCTTGTGCCTTTATTTCATATTTGGAATTAAAGTGTTGAAACAGTAGTAGTAGTAGTAGTAGTAGTAGTAGTAGTAGTAGTAGTAGTAGTAGTAGTAGTAGTAGTAGTAGTAGTAGTAGTAGTAGTAGTAGTAGTAGCCTTTTCTGAATTTGGGCAATTTCTTCGACCATTTTCAGAATAGCCGTGAAAAACATTTTACCCAAATTAAGAAGACCATTTTACGAAAAACTTCCGCCTCCCAAATTCAGAAGAGGGTTGCCCAAATTCAGAAATGTATTTTTTGACCAATTTCGGAATTGGCCCGGTGCCCATTTTCCTACTCCACTCCTACTACTCCTTGAAATTTGGGTAAGTGTTATGGGGATGATGGCCGAATCAGAAATTGGGCTAAAAAGGGTTGTGAAACTACGACAAAAGAAAGACACTTCTCATTTTCAAAACTTTCAAAAGTTTAATGATTAAAATGCAAAAATTCGACCAGAAATTTAACAAACACCAAACACGAAAAAAAATTCGCCCAAATTTATGTGGCAGTGCAGGTCAATTGTTAAACATAACAGGCATAACTTTGACAAACAGCTATAACAAACATGTCTTTCCTCTATTTAAATCGAAGCAGTCGGCAGCAGTTGTGAAGCTAGGAAATGACTTCCTCGTGATGTATCTGTCCACGTAGGGCGAATTCTAAGATTATGTTGGGCATTCTCTCGAGCAAGCTTCTCATCGTGTTTTGGTCTTTCAGATTGTGCTAATGATGTTTTCATGGGTTATTTGGCGTGTTTTGCGTTTATTTTCAAATCAGTGAAGTCGTTTCCTAAAGATGAACGCATTCAGATCTTGCTAGAATATTTTGAGATGATTCAAAACTTGCAAGATACTTGCTGCAATCTTGCAAGATATCAACGCAAGAAAACAAGTAAAATAAATTTAAAAACACTCTAGAAAACTTTTTTGAGACACAATATCGCTAATAAAAACAAGTTACCAAATTGATAATCAAGAGAAATTTTTTTAATCCAGATTCAAAATCTTGCGAGAATCTGGCAACAATCTTGAGAATTTTTAATTTCTGGCAAACTTTTTCTGATTATTTTGGGCACCTAATTGAAAATCAGCTGAACTGTTTTTCAAGAGCATATCGAAATGCAGAACTCATTCTAATTGACTTTTCCTAAATACCGTTCAAACATGAAGATTATGAAAAATTGGGTATATTTGAGGAGTTTGTTAACATCTCTAAAGTACTGTTTCAAAAGTGTTCAGCATAGTCGCGTTTTTATGATACTGAGCTGTTCTTTTTTACCCGGCTGGCTGCTTCCTTCATTCGTTGTAATAGAAAAAATATTTACGGCCAAACTTGATAAAAAAATCTTCCAGATTGTGATATTAAATATTTTATTCGAATTTTTGTTCTGCAGAAAGCATTTTCTGAGAGTCCCTTAATTTTAAATTATCATTAGGTAGCAAGTACTACAAAAAACAATTGTCAGTAATTAATTGAGAGGACAAATCAAATAGTTGCTGCGAAATACTCAATCATACGTTTTGTGTTGCGATAACATCATTTTTCTCTGATGAAATAGATACCTGCCGAAAATCCTAAATGGTGGAAAGTCTCAACGTTCTAATCCCTTTGAAACTCTTTCTGTAACTAAATAGGACTTCTTTTGAGTTTTAGACAAGTTTGAGGTGAGAATTAAGTCTCAAAATTTTACGAAAATTGAAAAAATTCGAAAACTTTTTGATTTTTAGAAGTTGTAAAAAAGTTAGGGTAAAATGGATCACGGATAGTTTTTGGTACTTTTTCATGATTGTTTCAATAATTTTTTCTGTTCATAACAAAACTGAGTGAAGTGGCAGGTAGTACAAAGGTCGAACAAAAGCATCCAGTGTGTTCCAGATTGTGATTTTAAATATTTTATTCGACTTTTTGTTCTGTAGAAAGCATTTTCTGAGAGTCCCTTTATCTTAAATTGTTATTAGATAGCAAGTACTACAAACAAATTGTCAGTAGTTAGTTGAGCGAGAAAAATCAAAAAGTTGCGGCAAATTTGTCAATCATACGTTTTTTGTTGCGATAACATCATTTTTCTCTGATGAAATAGATACCTGGCAAAACTCCTAATTGGTCAAATGCCCCCCAACGTTCTAATCCCTTTTAAACTCATTCTGCAGCATAATTGGGCATCCGTTGAACCCTACACAAGTTTGAAGTGAGAACTAAGGCTCAAAAAGTTGGGAAAATTGAATAAAATTGAAAACTTTTTGATTTTTAGAAGTTGTAAAAAAGTTAGGGTAAAGTGGATCAAGGATAGTTTTTGCTACTTTTTCATTAGACCTTTGCTCTTCATTGGTTACACAATCGACAAAAATTCAACAGTGCACATATTTTAAAGTATAAAACTTCATTTCATTGATTTTTAAGATTATAAAAGTGAAAAGTTTTCAACTAACATTTTTTCATCCTTAATAAGTCAAAGGAAAGTTTTTGCGTTGCAAGTGAACTCAAACTCTCAATTTCCACTTCAGCATAGTCCTCATAACGTTTATAAACGTTCTACAACTACCCTTGTGGAAGGAACGCAGCGCTATGACTGTGCTGCACTTTAACAACTAGAAAAGTTAATTAAAGTCTCTAATAAATTTTCTTACATGCTTTTCAATTGTTTGACTCTCTTTAGATTTGGCGCCTCTTTCAAGTGCTAATGTTTGTTTCATCAAATGTCATTCACTAGCTTCTTGAAATTTTTCTCTTAGCTATTGGTAATTAAGAACAACAACATTTTTCTCTTGAAATGAAAATTAATCAAACTTTTTGTCTGAGAAAAGTAAAACACTCTTTTGAAAGCAATGGTTTGGCAGTTAGAAATTTCTCTCAATTGTATCTTTTTGATCATTTACGTTGTTCCAAGCCTATAAAAAGATAATACCCGGGTTATTTGAAGTACTTACGGTGGATAATCAAGTAGAGTCTGCAAATGCTGAGGAACGAAGTTTATTTCGTCGCATAAAATAGGCAATTAGTTTTTGTACTTTCTTCTTATTTCTCTGTCAATTACTAATCAAATTACGTAATTTAGGTTGCATTCTCTTCCTTTAGGCGTATCTTTAATGGGGTTATTAGTTTCTCCCTAAAAAATTTTGTGAATGTTTAATTTTACAGTGAATACTGAAAAACATAACATTTCTCAAATTTTAATCGCTTAGTGGTGTTTTGCGCAAAGAACAGGTTTTTCAGCGTGCAGTATGTGTTTTCTAGTCTCCATTCATGTCCCTGGATCTACTTGTATGAAAGGATGAGGTTATTTCAACAATTTTTCTTTTTTCACGATTTCATCAAATTTCTGTGGATGTTGTTTTGTGTCCAAACACACAAAACATCATAACCTTCATGGCGAGGTGGGAAATTTTTTCCCACCTTGTCATGAAGGTTTGCCGTGACCTAGAACGTGGAAGTGGACCAGAATTACACCCACAAATACGCCGGGCACGCGTTTTCACGTTGTTTTACGTCGGTTCCGGAGATCTTGGGCTTCGATTTTAGCCAAAAAAATGGGGTACAGAACAGTATTTTGTTAATATCTGCTAAAGTACTGGACCAAATTAAACGAGAGTGGTCGCATTTTGTTAGCACTGAACCCCTCTTGCTTGCAGTGTTTGGTTGGTTTCCCAAATCGGCCTAATCAAAAAGTTATAAATGTTCAAATTTGAAATAGTTCGAATTTTCGGGCTATTATTGGTGACCCAAATTTCGGTACTACAAAACACGCGATTTACCCAATAAATGTTAGTGTTTTAGAATCCTCAGTTAGCGAGGAGTATCCCCATATATAGTTTATATAGTATTTTATGTAGTTGACATGGTCAATTTTGACTCTGCAGAGCGGTCAGCTCGCTTTTTTTGGCATTTGGTACGGTAACTTATAATTGCTATAACTCCTTGAAGAATGTACCGATTGTGCTCATTTTTTAATATGATGCGTATCTCGAGCAGTGCTACAAACAGTACTAAGGGCGTTCATTTTGAATCGACCGTTTTAGAGAAATTAGCCAGTAAACTTGCCCTCAATTTAAGCCCCAGAAGCGGTTGACACCAGCGGGTGACCCCGTTGACACCAGTGAAACCTTGAAACTTTGAACTATATTATGAAAGTTGGGTGTTTTGAAATCCTCAGTTAGTGGGGAGTCCTCCCATATATATTTCGTATGCAGTTTTATGTAGTCCAGATGGTGAATTTTGTCAGTAGTTAGTTGAGCGAGAAAAATCAAAAAATTGCGGCAAATTTGTCAATCATACGTTTTTTGTTGCGATAACATTATTTTTCTCTGATGAAATAGATACCTGGCAAAACTCCTAATTGGTCAAATGCCCCCCAACGTTCTAATCCCTTTTAAACTCATTCTGCAGCATAATTGGGCATCCGTTGAACCCTACACAAGTTTGAAGTGAGAACTAAGGCTCAAAAAGTTGGGAAAATTGAATAAAATTGAAAACTTTTTGATTTTTAGAAGTTGTAAAAAAGTTAGGGTAAAGTGGATCAAGGATAGTTTTTGCTACTTTTTCATTAGACCTTTGCTCTTCATTGGTTACACAATCGACAAAAATTCAACAGTGCACATATTTTAAAGTATAAAACTTCATTTCATTGATTTTTAAGATTATAAAAGTGAAAAGTTTTCAACTAACATTTTTTCATCCTTAATAAGTCAAAGGAAAGTTTTTGCGTTGCAAGTGAACTCAAACTCTCAATTTCCACTTCAGCATAGTCCTCATAACGTTTATAAACGTTCTACAACTTCCCTTGTGGAAAGAACGCAGCGCTATGACTGTGCTGCACTTTAACAACTAGAAAAGTTAATTAAAGTCTCTAATAAATTTTCTTACATGCTTTTCAATTGTTTGACTCTCTTTAGATTTGGCGCCTCTTTCAAGTGCTAATGTTTGTTTCATCAAATGTCATTCACTAGCTTCTTGAAATTTTTCTCTTAGCTATTGGTAATTAAGAACAACAACATTTTTCTCTTGAAATGAAAATTAATCAAACTTTTTGTCTGATAAAAGTAAAACACTCTTTTGAAAGCAATGGTTTGGCAGTTAGAAATTTCTCTCAATTGTATCTTTTTGATCATTTACGTTGTTCCAAGCCTATAAAAAGATAATACCCGGGTTATTTGAAGTACTTACGGTGGATAATCAAGTAGAGTCTGCAAATGCTGAGGAACGAAGTTTATTTCGTCGCATAAAATAGGCAATTAGTTTTTGTACTTTCTTCTTATTTCTCTGTCAATTACTAATCAAATTACGTAATTTAGCTTGCATTCTCTTCCCTTTAAGCGTATCTTTAATGGGGTTATTAGTTTCTCCCTAAAAAATTTTGTGAATGTTTAATTTTACAGTGAATACTGAAAAACATAACATTTCTCAAATTTTAATCGCTTAGTGGTGTTTTGCGCAAAGAACAGGTTTTTCAGCGTGCAGTATGTGTTTTCTAGTCTCCATTCATGTCCCTGGAGCTACTTGTATGAAAGGATGAGGTTATTTCAACAATTTTTCTTTTTTCACGATTTCATCAAATTTCTGTGGATGTTGTTTTGTGTCCAAACACACAAAACATCATAACCTTCATGGCGAGGTGGGAAATTTTTTCCCACCTTGTCATGAAGGTTTGCCGTGACCTAGAACGTGGAAGTGGACCAGAATTACACCCACAAATACGCCGGGCACGCGTTTTCACGTTGTTTTACGTCGGTTCCGGAGATCTTGGGCTTCGATTTTAGCCAAAAAAATGGGGTACAGAACAGTATTTTGTTATTATCTGCTAAAGTATTGGACCAAATTAAACGAGAGTGGTCGCATTTTGTTAGCACTGAACCCTTCTTGCTTGCAGTGTTTGGTTGGTTTCCCAAATCGGCCTAATCAAAAAGTTATAAATGTTCAAATTTGAAATAGTTCGAATTTTCGGGCTATTATTGGTGACCCAAATTTCGGTACTACAAAACACGCGATTTACCCAATAAATGTTAGTGTTTTAGAATCCTCAGTTAGCGAGGAGTATCCCCATATATAGTTTATATAGTATTTTATGTAGTTGACATGGTCAATTTTGACTCTGCAGAGCGGTCAGCTCGCTTTTTTTGGCATTTGGTACGGTAACTTATAATTGCTATAACTCCTTGAAGAATGTACCGATTGTGCTCATTTTTTAATATGATGCGTATCTCGAGCAGTGCTACAAACAGTACTAAGGGCGTTCATTTTGAATCGACCGTTTTAGAGAAATTAGCCAGTAAACTTGCCCTCAATTTAAGCCCCAGAAGCGGTTGACACCAGCGGGTGACCCCGTTGACACCAGTGAAACCTTGAAACTTTGAACTATATTATGAAAGTTGGGTGTTTTGAAATCCTCAGTTAGTGGGGAGTCTTCCCATATATATTTCGTATGCAGTTTTATGTAGTCCAGATGTTGAATTTTAGCGAAACATGAGCCGTACTTGGTCAATTTTGACATTTGGTACGGTACCTTTATGTTGGAATATCTCCTCGTATAGTGAACTGATTTTTGATTTGTTTGTTGAATTAAACTCAGCTTGAGCCGTACTTGAATCCCTGTAAATGGCGTTTTGTTTCTTTCAGCCGTTTTTGAGAAATTGGCCAGGACACATACCTCCATTTTCACCAATTCGTGTCCGGTACTTTTCGTGTATGTACATGTTACACCATCAAAATTTGCTGTTTTAGACTCGATAGTTAGTTCGTTAGATTCGTTTTGTAATGGGGATTGTCCCCATATATATTTTACAGGCCATTTTATGAAGTTCTGAAGGTCAATTTTAGCTCTGAATGTGCTGTATCTCTGCTCTGGGGTCATTTGGTACGGTACATTATATTTGCTATAACTCCTCGAAAAATGTACCGATTGGGCTCATTTTCTAATATGATGCGTATCTCAAGCAGTGCTACAGACGGTACTAAGGGCGTTTGTTTTTCTTCAGCCGTTGTGGAGAAATTGACCGGGAAATTTGACCCCAGATTGACCTCTGAGGAGGGGAAACACTACATTGATGACCACTTTACTGACATGTAAATCTCACTTTTAGAGTTGTCTGAGTTCCATGGCATTGATCCAGAACTCATGCCAAAATTTGGCGTTGGTCGGTTTGTGTTTTGGTGGGCCAAATGTCAAATTTTTGCACCGAAACTCAGTTTCACTTGATATATTGCCTACTTTTAGAAAAAAAATTATTTGCAAAAAACAAAAAAAAAAATCCCCAGTGGGCCAAATGGCCCACTGGGGATTTTTTTTGACCCCTCATCACAAACCTCTTTTGCGTGCGTCATTTTGCGCTAATAAAAAAATTCCAGGCTTTTTGCGGAAAAACATTGCTTTAGGGAGAAAAATACCTGGAGAAACGAATTTCAAGGATTCTATGTATTCTGTCATCCTGTGGTGTATAAATAGGCGTCCAATGAGTTAAAAATTGTATTTTTGAACTTCTTCAATGTGGGAGATTATATTAAAACAATAAGTTTGCACTTTCTTTCTCTAAACTTTTGCTCTAGGAAGCAAAAATACCTGGAGAAACGAAATATTTTCAAGTTTTCTATCTATTCTGTCATCCTGAGGGTATTTTTGACCAATTTTAAGATCGACATTATTGCAGTATATAAATTTTTGAAGTTTTTTTGTATTGAAAATTGGGCGAAGATAATAAAACAGGCATTTTTTGGCCGCTTTGAACATGAAACGCCTCTTTGAACGCTTAGGTCCAAAAAAGGCAAGATAGAACTAGTGATTGTTTTTTTTGAAAAGGTAACAAATATTGTTTTACATTGCTTCATATATAGCTCACTTTAAAGCTCATAAAATAGGACTTGCAGCCATTTATTTACTTTTATGAATAAAAGCCTCAAGGGTACCTAAATTGGCATCAAACATAAAAGAAAAATCGAGTCGTTTATGACTTGGTAAATATTGGCTAAGTCTACCCATTTTTTTTATAATAGTACAATAGCTCTATATAAAGTTTCGAAAAGATCTTGTTTACAAAATTGCGCGATGATAATATAACATGCGTTTTTTGACCGCTTTGACCATGAAACGACCCTTTGAACGCTTAGGCCCAAAATAGACAAGATTCGATGTTTGTTTGTTTTACTCAGAACGTAACAAAAATTAGCTCAATTTGCGTTTTTTATAGCTCATTTTAATGCATTTTAGATAGGCTTTGCAGTCGTATGTTTTATTTTTTGTAAACGATTGCTTCAAGGGTACCTAAAGTGGCTTCAAAGATAAAAAAAAATCGAAGCTATTATGACTTGGTAAATAGTGGCTGAGTCCGCCCACTTTTAAGACTGGTACAATGACCCTATATAAAGTTTTGAAAAACTCTTGTGTAGACAATTGCACAAGGAAAAAGAAACGGGCACTTTTTGACCGTTTAGGTGCGTTTATGTCTCTTAGAAGCACTGGTCAGCGAGTTGAAATTTCGATTTGTATATGATGTAAAATTTCTCAATGAATAATCACTCAAGTGAATTGATATATAGTCCACTTTGAAGACAAGAATCCCTTTGTTGCAGCCAATAGCTAATTGGGATCGTAAGAGGGCCGTAAGTATCACTTTTTTTCAAAACTGTCATTTTTCGTGCTGATTTCTAAAAATTTTTGTAAAAAGTAAAGATATTGGATGTTAATTGAATAACTAACCAAATGAAACACATATCGTTGCAAAGCTCCTACATTTTAGTTGACGTGGACATATTTGTTTGTGTCCAATTTTTGCGTAGAAGATCTCAAGTACAGGATTGATTAGAGAAAAGCAAATTGAAATACTTTTGATTTATAGATTTTCAGTAAATGCGAATACTTATATAAAAGCAGAACCATTGGTTCATGTTTTTTTTCAACGCCATTTGCAGACAAATCTGCTAAGATTATAAAAATTGCGCTTTTGGACCATTTAGGTACGTTTAGAGTACCTAGAGTATTTTTATATAAGCGAATTGGAATTGGAATAATTTTCCATACCCAAATTCAGAAAAATTTCGCTGATGCAATCAAAAGCTCTAAATATCACCAAAAACGTTTTTTACAGATTTGTTTTACTTTAGCCTCATCCCGGTAAAAATAAATACCTGATCGCTGCAAAAAAACGAGGCGTAGAACGAATTAAGTCAGTGTCAGTGATCATTCAAAAATGAAAAATTCTAGGACTTCCTTGCGGAAAAATTGTTTCAATTTGCCCCCTTCTAGAACTTGTAGGTCTGTTTTTTTAAGGAGACCATCACTGCACTACAGCAGCAATCAAAAGCAGCTTTTTTTTAAAGTTAAATAACTATTGCTTTGAAATGGCCTCAAGTTTTCTGATGAACGGTCTGATTTCGAAATTGACATCAACACAACTTCTTAAAAAAAAACTGTCACTGGCATTTTTTTATGGCCGCATTTGTCTCCGGCATGTGCCTAAAATCTCGACTTTCAAATGAGTTGTTTTAGTGGCAAATTCTCATGGGTTCAGGAGAAATGCTGAAGTGGCCAGACTAAGGGAAACTTCCGCCTCCCAAATTAAGAACGCTTTTTTTTCAACCCTTTTTTCTCAAAATCAATAAGATCATTTGATTCAAAACTTTGCATATGAGTTTGTTGTACTGAAGGGAAGGCACATGCAAAATTTCAGGTTTCTATGATGATTTTTGCCAAATCACTTATTTTTGGATCCTTGGGTTTTGCAGGTGAGGTCTACTAGTACAAACCTGAATCAAAAGCTGAAAAAACGGTCGTTTCTAAAAAGACTACGCACTATCTTGCAAATACCAAATATGCTTTAAAGTACTCCGACAGGACACATATCAAAAAATTTTTGCAAAAGAACGTGTATTTGCGGAGAAAATGCATTTTCTGGATTTCGCAGTTTTTGTGGTGTTTGGCCGCTTTTGGTACCCTACTCCGCTCGGTTCATAAATCCTCGAATATTCAATTTAAAACCATCAATCAATTTGCTACGGATTGTGCGTGAGCCGTACTTTATTCAGAATGCAATCTTTTTGGAAAAGTTGTGAGAAAAAGTCTAAAAAAATACCAAAATTTGCAAAAAAAGAAAAAATTTGAAAAATTTTCGATCAATTTAAAAATGGTCCTATGAACTGTTTTTTCGGGGCTTTTTTCGATTTTTGAGCTACAAATACGTTGACCTATCACGTTATGGCATGTGTTTTGGACCCGGAACGCATTTTCATTGTTCGCGGGGGTATGCTAAATCCGTGGATTTGGTGGTCCAAATTCAGAAATGCCGTAGTAGTAGTAGTAGTAGTAGTAGTAGTAGTAGTAGTAGTAGTAGTAGTAGTAGTAGTAGTAGTAGTAGTAGTAGTAGTAGTAGTAGTAGTAATAGTAGTAGCCTTTTCTGAATTTGGGCAATTTCTTCGACCATTTTCAGAATAGCCGTGAAAAACACTTTACCCAAATTAAGAAGACCATTTTACGATAAACTTCCGCCTCCCAAATTCAGAAGAGGCTTGCCCAAATTCAGAAATGGATTTTTTGACCAATTTCGGAATTGGCCCGGTGCCCATTTTCCTACTCCACTCCTACTACTCCTTGGAATTTGGGTAAGTGTTATGGGGATGATGGCCGAATCAGAAATTCGGCTAAAAAGGGTTGTGAAACTACGACAAAAGAAAGACACTTCTCATTTTCAAGACTTTCAAAAGTTTAATGATTAAAATGCAAAAATTCGACCAGAAATTTAACAAACACCAAACACGAAAAAAAAATTCGCCCAAATTTATGTGGCAGTGCAGGTCAATTGTTAAACATAACAGGCATAACTTTGACAAACAGCTATAACAAACATGTCTTTCCTCTATTTAAATCGAAGCAGTCGGCAGCAGTTGTGAAGCTAGGAAATGACTTCCTCGTGATGTATCTGTCCACGTAGGGTGAATTCTAAGATTATGTTGGGCATTCTCTCGAGCAAGCTTCTCATCGTGTTTTGGTCTTTCAGATTGTGCTAATGATGTTTTCATGGGTTAGTAATTGTGTTTTCATATAGTATGTTTTCATATAGTAATTTATATAGATTTATAAATTTACTCTTTTCACAAAAGTTTTTGAAAAAAATAGCAATGAGATCCTTTTTTGAAGAACTGTTTGCACTAAATCACTGTTTTATCTCAAACATTTTGGCTTTCCAGGAAAACAAATGGCCTTCAGAGAAGATCTGCTAACCGCCGGTTTCCTCCAAATGTCAAGTTTTTATACCGAAACTCAGTTTCACTTGATAAATTGCCTATTTTTAGAAAAAAATTATTTGCAAAAAACATAAAAAAAAATCCCCAGTGGGCCATTTGGCCCACTGCGGATTTTTTTTGACCCCCAATTCCAAAACTCTTTTGCGTGCGTCATTTTGCGCTAATAAAAAATTCCAGGCGTATTACGGAAAGACAGCCGTATTTCGTTTTGACGTGGAGAGCTTGACAAAAACATTGTTCCTATTCAAATAAAACAACGTTTTTTGCGTTGTTTTGGAAGTTCCGGCTGCAATTGGATTTGTCTGGTATTTGTGAGTATGAGGTGTTTCGTTACATTAGCGTTTCATGCATTTGGCGATTTGTAAAGTTATTCTTTTCACAAAAGTTTTCGAAAAACTTTTCGTTGAGATCCTTTTTTGAAGAACTGTTTGCACTATGTCACTGTTTTATCTCAAACATTTTGGCTTTCCAGGAAAACAAATAGACTTGCGAAAATATTTGCTAACCGCCAGTTTCCTCCAAATGTCAACTTTTTGCTTCGAAACTCAGTTTCCCTTGATAAATTGCCTATTTTTAGAAAAAAATTATTTGCAAAAAACATAAAAAAAAATCCCCAGTGGGCCATTTGGCCCACTGGGGATTTTTTTTGACCCCCAATTCCAAAGCTCTTTTGCGTGCGTCATTTTGCGCTAATAAAAAATTCCAGGCGTATTACGGAAAGACAGCCGTATTTCGTTTTGACGTGGAGAGCCGTGAAAAAAACATTGTTCCTATTCAAATAAAACAACGTTTTTTGCGTTGTTTTGGAAGTTCCGGCTGCAATTGGATTTGTCTGGTATTTGTGAGTTTCAAGTGTTTTATTACATTAGCGTTTCATGCATTTTGCGATTTGTAAAGTTACTCTTTTCACAAAAGTTTTCGAAAAATTTTTCGATGAGATCCTTTTTTGAAGAACTGTTTGCTCTATATCACTGTTTTATCTCAAACATTTTGGCTTTCCAGGAAAACGAATGGCATTGAGAGAAGATCGGCTAACCGCCAGTTTCCTCCAAATGTCAATTTTTTGCACCGAAACTCAGTTTCACTTGATAAATTGCCTACTTTTAGAAAAAAATGATTTGCAAAAAACATTAAAAAAATCCCCAGTGGGCCATTTGGCCCACTGGGGATTTTTTTTACCCCTCATCCCAAACCTCTTTTGCGTGCGTCATTTTGCGCTAATAAAAAATTCCAGGCGTATTACGGAAAGACAGCCGTATTTCGTTTTGACGTGGAGAGCCGTGAAAAAAATATTGTTCCTAATAAAAAAGCAACTAAAAAAACAACGTTTTTTGCGCTTTTTTGGAAGTTCTGGCCGCAATTGGATTAGTCTTTTATTTGTGAGTTTCAATTGTTTTGTTACATTACCGTTTCATGCATTTGGCGATTTGTAAAGTTACTCTTTTCACAAAAGTTTTCGAAAAATTTTTCGATGAGATCCTTTTTTGAAGAACTGTTTGCACTAAATCACTGTTTTATCTCAAACATTTTGGCTTTCCAGGAAAACAAATGGCCTTCAGAGAAGATCTGCTAACCGCCGGTTTCCTCCAAATGTCAAGTTTTTATACCGAAACTCAGTTTCACTTGATAAATTGCCTATTTTTAGAAAAAAATTATTTGCAAAAAACATAAAAAAAAATCCCCAGTGGGCCATTTGGCGCACTGGGGATTTTTTTTGACCCCTCATCCCAAACCTCTTTTGCGTGCGTCATTTTGCGCTAATAAAAAATTCCAGGCGTATTACGGAAAGACAGCCGTATTTCGTTTTGACGTGGAGAGCCGTGAAAAAAAATATTGTTCCTAATAAAAAAACAACTAAAAAAACAACGTTTTTTGCTTGTTTTTGAAAGTTCTGGCCGCAAATGGATTAGTCTTTTATTTGTGAGTTTCAAGTGTTTTGTTAAATTAGCGTTTCATGCATTTGGCGATTTGTAAAGTTACTCTTTTCACAAAAGTTTTCGAAAAATTTTTCGATGAGATCCTTTTTTGAAGAACTGTTTGCACTATATCACTGTTTTATCTCAAACATTTTGGCTTTCCAGGAAAACGAATGGCCTTGAGAGAAGATCGGCTAACCGCCAGTTTCCTCCAAATGTCAAATTTTTGCACCGAAGCTCAGTTTCACTTGATAAATTGCCTACTTTTCGAAAAAAATGATTTGCAAAAAACATTAAAAAAATCCCCAGTGGGCCATTTGGCCCACTGGGGATTTTTTTTACCCCTCATCCCAAACCTCTTTTGCGTGCGTCATTTTGCGCTAATAAAAAATTCCAGGCGTATTACGGAAAGACAGCCGTATTTCGTTTTGACGTGGAGAGCCGTGAAAAAAATATTGTTCCTAATAAAAAAACAACCAAAAAAAAACAACGTTTTTTGCGCTTTTTTGGAAGTTCTGGCCGCAATTGGATTAGTCTTTTATTTGTGAGTTTCAAGTGTTTTGTTACATTACCGTTTCATGCATTTGGCGATTTGTAAAGTTACTCTTTTCACAAAAGTTTTCGAAAAATTTTTCGATGAGATCCTTTTTTGAAGAACTGTTTGCACGATATCACTGTTTTATCTCAAACATTTTGGCTTTGCAGGAAAAGAAATGGCCTTGAGAGAAGATCGGCTAACCGCCAGTTTCCTCCAAATGTCAAATTTTTGCACCGAAACTCAGTTTCACTTGATAAATTGCCTACTTTTAGAAAAAAATGATTTGCAAAAAACATTAAAAAAATCCCCAGTGGGCCATTTGGCGCACTGGGGATTTTTTTTGAGCCCTCATCCCAAACCTCTTTTGCGTGCGTCATTTTGCGCTAATAAAAAATTCCAGGCGTATTACGGAAAGACAGCCGTATTTCGTTTTGACGTGGAGAGCCGTGAAAAAAAATATTGTTCCTAATAAAAAAACAACTAAAAAAACAACGTTTTTTGCGTGTTTTTGAAAGTTCTGGCCGCAATTGGATTAGTCTGTTATTTGTGAGTTTCAAGTGTTTTGTTACATTAGCGTGTCATGCATTTGGAGATTTGTAAAAACACTCTTTTCACAAAAGTTTTCGAAAAATTTTTCAATGAGATCCTTTTTTGACGAACTGTTTGCTCTATATCAATGTTTTATCTCAAACATTTTGGCTTTCCAGGAAAACGAATGGCATTGAGAGAAGATGTCCTAACCGCCAGTTTCCTCCAATTGTCAAATTTTTGCACCGAACCTCAGTTTCACTTGATAAATTGCCTACTTTTAGAAAAAAATGATTTGCAAAAAACATTAAAAAAATCCCCAGTGGGCCATTTGGCGCACTGGGGATTTTTTTTGACCCCTCATCCCAAACTTCTTCTGCGTGCGTCATTTTGCGCTAATAAAAAATTCCAGGCGTATTACGGAAAGACAGCCGTATTCCGTTCTGACGTGGAGAGCCGTGAAAAAAAATATTGTTCCTATTAAAAAAAAACAATGTTTTTTGCGTTGTTTTGGAAGTTCTGGCTGCAATTGGACTAGTCTGTTATTTGTGAGTTTCAAGTGTTTTGTTACATTAGCGTTTCATGCATTTGGCGATTTGTAAAGTTACTCTTTTCACAAAAGTTTTCGAAAAATTTTTCAATGAGATCCTTTTTTGAAGAACTGTTTGCACGATATCACTGTTTTATCTCAAACATTTTGGCTTTCCAGGAAAAGAAATGGCCTTGAGAGAAGATGTGCTAACCGCCAGTTTCCTCCAAATGTCAAATTTTTGCACCGAAACTCAGTTTCACTTGATATATTGCCTACTTTTAGAAAAAAAAATATTTGCAAAAAACAAAAAAAAAATCCCCAGTGGGCCATTTGGCCCACTGGGGATTTTTTTTTGACCCCTCATCCCAAACCTCTTTTGCGTGCGTCATTTTGCGCTAATAAAAAAATTCCAGGCGTATTACGGAAAGACAGCCGTATTTCGTTTTGACGTGGAGAGCCGTGAAAAAAAATATTGTTCCTATTAAAAAAACAACTAAAAAACAACGTTTTTTGCGTTTTTTTGGAAGTTCCGGCTGCAATTAGATTAGTCTGTTATTTGTGAGTTTCAAGTGTTTTGTTACATTAGCGTTTCATGCATTTGGCGATTTGTAAAGTTACTCTTTTCACAAAAGTTTTCGAAAAATTTTTCAATGAGATCCTTTTTTGAAGAACTGTTTGCACGATATCACTGTTTTATCTCAAACATTTTGGCTTTCCAGGAAAATAAATGGCCTTGAGAGAAGATGTGCTAACCGCCAGTTTCCTCCAAATGTCAAATTTTTGCACCGAAACTCAGTTTCACTTGATATATTGCCTACTTTTAGAAAAAAAAATATTTGCAAAAAACAAAAAAAAAATCCCCAGTGGGCCATTTGGCCCACTGGGGATTTTTTTTTGACCCCTCATCCCAAACCTCTTTTGCGTGCGTCATTTTGCGCTAATAAAAAAATTCCAGGCGTATTACGGAAAGACAGCCGTATTTCGTTTTGACGTGGAGAGCCGTGAAAAAAAATATTGTTCCTATTAAAAAAACAACTAAAAAACAACGTTTTTTGCGTTTTTTTGGAAGTTCCGGCTGCAATTGGATTAGTCTGTTATTTGTGAGTTTCAAGTGTTTCATTACATTAGCGTTTCATGCATTTGGCGATTTGTAAAAACACTCTTTTCACAAAAGTTTTCGAAAAATTTTTCAATGAGATCCTTTTTTGAAGAACTGTTTGCACAATATCACTGTTTTATCTCAAACATTTTGGCTTTCCAGGAAAACAAATTGCCTTGCAAAAATATTTGCTAACCGCCAGTTTCCTCCAAATGTCAAATTTTTGCACCGAAACTCAGTTTCACTTGATATATTGCCTACTTTTAGAAAAAAAATTATTTGCAAAAAACAAAAAAAAAAATCCCCAGTGGGCCAAATGGCCCACTGGGGATTTTTTTTGACCCCTCATCACAAACCTCTTTTGCGTGCGTCATTTTGCGCTAATAAAAAAATTCCAGGCTTTTTGCGGAAAAACATTGCTTTAGGGAGAAAAATACCTGGAGAAACGAATTTCAAGGATTCTATGTATTCTGTCATCCTGTGGTGTATAAATAGGCGTCCAATGAGTTAAAAATTGTATTTTTGAACTTCTTCAATGTGGGAGATTATATTAAAACAATAAGTTTGCACTTTCTTTCTCTAAACTTTTGCTCTAGGAAGCAAAAATACCTGGAGAAACGAAATATTTTCAAGTTTTCTATCTATTCTGTCATCCTGAGGGTATTTTTGACCAATTTTAAGATCGACATTATTGCAGTATATAAATTTTTGAAGTTTTTTTGTATTGAAAATTGGGCGAAGATAATAAAACAGGCATTTTTTGGCCGCTTTGAACATGAAACGCCTCTTTGAACGCTTAGGTCCAAAAAAGGCAAGATAGAACTAGTGATTGTTTTTTTGAAAAGGTAACAAATATTGTTTTACATTGCTTCATATATAGCTCATTTTAAAGCTCATAAAAAGGGACTTGCAGCCATTTTTTTTACTTTTATGAATAAAAGCCTCAAAGGTACCTAAATTGGCATCAAACATAAAAGAAAAATCGAGTCGTTTATGACTTGGTAAATATTGGCTAAGTCTACCCATTTTTTTAATAGTACAATAGCTCTATATAAAGTTTCGAAAAGATCTTGTTTACAAAATTGCGCGATGATAATATAACATGCGTTTTTCGACCGCTTTGACCATGAAACGACCCTTTGAACGCTTAGGCCCAAAATAGACAAGGTTCGATGTTTGTTTGTTTTACTCAGAACGTAACAAATATTAGCTCAATTTGCGTTCTTTATAGCTCATTTTAATGCATTTTAAATAGGCTTTGCAGTCGTATGTTTTATTTTTTGTAAACGATTGCTTCAAGGGTACCTAAAGTGGCTTAAAAGATAAAAGAAAAATCGAAGCTATTATGACTTGGTAAATAGTGGCTGAGTCCGCCCACTTTTAAGACTGGTACAATGACCCTATATAAAGTTTTGAAAAGCTCTTGTGTAGACAATTGCGCAAGGAAAAAGAAACGGGCACTTTTTGACCGTTTAGGTGCGTTTATGTCTCCTAGAAGCACTGGTCAGCGAGTTGAAATTTCGATTTGTATATGATGTAAAATTTCTCAACGAATAATCACTCAAGTGAATTGATATATAGTCCACTTTGAAGACAGGAATCCCTTTGTTGCAGCCATTAGCTAATTGGGATCGTAAGAGGGCTGTAAGTATCACTTTTTTTCAAAACTGTCATTTTTCGTGCTGCTTTCTAAAAATTTTTGTAAAAAGTAAAGATATTGGATGTTAATAGAATAACTAACCAAATGAAACACACATCGTTGCAAAACTCCTACATTGTAGTTGACGTGGACATATTTGTTTGTGTCCAATTTTTGCGTAGAAGATCTCAAGTACAGGATTGATTAGAGAAAAGCAAATTGAAATATTTTTGATTTATAGATTTGCAGTAAATGCGAATACTTATATAAAAGCAGAACCATTGGTTCATGTTTTTTTTTTCAATGCCATTTGCAGACAAATCTGCTAAGATTATAACAATTGCGCT
This sequence comes from Convolutriloba macropyga, assembly GCF_964194025.1. Lineage (NCBI taxonomy): Eukaryota > Metazoa > Xenacoelomorpha > Acoela > Convolutidae > Convolutriloba > Convolutriloba macropyga. Next base: position 66,314,636 of record NC_134476.1, read on the forward strand.
TTTGGACCATTTAGGTACGTTTAGAGTACCTAGAGTATTTTTATATAAGCGGATTGGAATTGGAACAATTTTCCATACCCAAATTCAGAAAAATTTCGCTGATGCAATCAAAAGCTCTAAATATCACCAAAAACGTTTTTTACAGATTTTTTTTACTTTAGCCTCATCCCGGTAAAAATAAATACCTGATCACTGCAAAAAAACGAGGCGTAGAACGAATTAAGTTAGTGTCAGTGATCATTCAAAAATGAAAAATTCTAGGACTTCCTTGCAGAAAAATTGTTTCAATTTGCCCCTTCTAGAACTTGTAGGTCTGTTTTTTTAAGGAGACCATCACTGCACTACAGCAGCAATCAAAGGCAGCTTTTTTTAAAAGTTAAATAACTATTGCTTTGAAATGGCCTCAAGTTTTCTGAAGAACGGTCTGATTTCGAAATTGACATCAACACAACTTCTTAAAAAAAAACTGTCACTGGCATTTTTTTATGGCCGCATTTGTCTCCGGCATGTGCCTAAAATCTCGACTTTCAAATGAGTTGTTTTAGTGGCAAATTCTCATGGGTTCAGGAGAAATGCTGAAGTGGCCAGACTAAGGGAAACTTCCGCCTCCCAAATTAAGAACGCTTTTTTTTCAACCCTTTTTTCTCAAAATCAATAAGATCATTTGATTCAAAATTTTGCATATGAGTTTGTTGTACTAAAGGGAAGGCACATGCAAAATTTCAGGTTTCTATGATGATTTTTGCCAAATCACTTATTTTTGGATCCTTGGGTTTTGCAGGTGAGGTCTACTAGTACAAACCTGAATCAAAAGCTGAAAAAACGGTCGTTTCTAAAAAGACTACGCACTATCTTGCAAATACCAAATATGCTTTAAAGTACTCCGACAGGACACATATCAAAAAATTTTTGCAAAACAACGTGTATTTGCGGAGAAAATGCATTTTCTGGATTTCGCAGTTTTTGTGGTGTTTGGCCGCTTTTGGTACCCTACTCCGCTCGGTTCATAAATCCTCGAATATTCAATTTAAAACCATCAATCAATTTGCTACGGATTGTGCGTGAGCCGTACTTTATTCAGAATGCAATTTTTTTGGAAAAATTGTGAGAAAAAGTCTAAAAAAATACCAAAATTTGCAAAAAAAAAAAATTTGAAAAATTTTCGATCAACTTAAAAATGGTCCTATGAACTGTTTTTTCGGGGCTTTTTTCGATTTTTGAGCTACAAATACGTTGACCTATCACGTTATGGCATGTGTTTTGGACCCGGAACGCGTTTTCATTGTTCGCGGGGGTATGCTAAATCCGTGGATTTGGTGGTCCAAATTCAGAAATGCCGTAGTAGTAGTAGTAGTAGTAGTAGTAGTAGTAGTAGTAGTAGTAGTAGTAGTAGTAGTAGTAGTAGTAGTAGTAGTAGTAGCAGTAGTAGTAGTAGTAGTAGTAGTAGTAGTAGTAGTAGTAGTAGTAGTAGTAGTAGTAGTAGTAGTAGTAGTAGTAGTAGTAGTAGTAGTAGTAGTAGTAGTAGAAGTAGTCAATGGCCGAAAAGTTCACCAATCGAGATACTGTGGCAAACCTAAAGCAGTTGCCACACGCGTGTTTTCCTGCAAAGTACAAGATGTTCTCGGAAACGAGTTTGAAAACATAGAAGCGTTCAAGTATCTCGGATCATATGTCAGCCTCAGGCATGGAGACCTGCAGGAAGTCAATTGCAAACTTGCAGAAGGTAGACAACGGTTTGCTAACATCCAAAATCTCTGGAAGAGCAAGCAGCTCAGCGTGCACCTCAAGTGCAATTTGTACAAAGCACTCGTTTTATCAGCCGTGCTGTACAGCTCAGAGACTTGGACTCTTTCGAAATTAAAGGAGAGAAAACTTGAGAGTTTCCACTGTGGTTGTCTTCGGAGAATTCTACGTGTGTCATATCTGGAGAAAGCAACGAACGAAGAAATTATGTCAAGATCACGAATGCCCCAACTATCCACGATGATCATGCTCAAACGGATAAAATGGTACGGACACATCCAGAGAATGGAACCAGGAAGATTAGCCCGCAGTGCCTTCGATTGGGACCCGCTCGATCAATACGTCCATGCTAGACGCGCTCCTGGGGGGCAACGGAAAACGTGGATGAGTCAAATCGAAGGAGACTGTGTACGAAACAAAGTATCGTTCACCAGATTGCAGGAGAAAGCAGCAACCGGGTCAAAGAATGCCTTCAACAATTTCGTCGTACAGCACTTCACAGAATAACCAAACAAATAACTCTTCTTGTTTTGTTTGTATTTGTTGCCAACCGTGCCTTTATTTCATATTTGGAATTAAAGTGTTGAAACAGTAGTAGTAGTAGTAGTAGTGGTAGTAGTAGTAGTAGTAGTAGTAGTAGTAGTAGTAGTAGTAGTAGTAGTAGTAGTAGTAGTAGTAGTAGTAGTAGTAGTAGTAGTAGTAGTAGTAGTAGTAGTAGTAGCAGTAGTAGTAGTAGTAGTAGTAGTAGTAGTAGTAGTAGTAGTAGTAGTAGTAGTAGTATTCAAATGTATTCAAATGTCGAGTCAAAGCCGAAGGTGAGAAAGGACGCTTATTTGATGTCAGAACGGGCGTTAGGCAGGGTGATGTGTGGTCCCCAATCCTATTCGGCCTTGTCATCAACTACATTTTGGCTAACTCGGTGCATGGAGGATTAGACATTGGGAGATTGTTGGCTGACTTAGATTTTGCTGATGATGTTGCTCTCGTGGGGTTCTCAGACAGTGAGGTGCAAGAAAACCTACATCGACTCGAGGCCCTTGCGGAAGCCGCTGGTCTGAAGTTTAATGTGGCCAAAACAAAGAATATGGGCGTAAAATGCGACAGCCCAAATGTTGTTGCAGTGCCTAGTAACCAACAGAACGTGGAGATACTCACTGGAACACATAAAGGCAAACTAGGACTCCTGGCAGAGACATCTAGCCAGTCACGACTAACCATCAGCACGGAGGTGCTGCTGGGAACGAAAAAGAAAGCGGGCTGGTTCGAAACACAAGATGGCCGGAAGCTAAGATTGAAAAGCTTAGCGGTGGCTAAGCCAGCGTTGGTAGCTTCACAACAACAATCTGCGGTAGCAGATTCAGAGTCGCTAGAAGATGAGAGTCGGTCAGTGGTGGCTGACCAAGAGTCTTTAAGATGTCAGAATTGTCAGCGGCAATTCAGCACAGTTACCGGACGCAAAGTGCACTAAACAAGGTTCTGCAAAGCCGGTTTGTCAAAGAATGTCGTCGACAAGTCAAAGTTCGAGCAACTAGAGGCGAGCCTTACCTGTGACAAGTGTGAAAGAAAGTTCAAAACAGTCAATGGCTGAAAAGTTCACCAATCGAGATACTGTGGCAAACCTAAAGCAGTTGCCACACGCGTGTTTTCCTGCAAAGTACAAGATGTTCTCGGAAACGAGTTTGAAAACATAGAAGCGTTCAAGTATCTCGGATCATATGTCAGCCTCAAGCATGGAGACCTGCAGGAAGTCAATTGCAAACTTGCAGAAGGTAGACAACGGTTTGCTAACTTCCAAAATCTCTGGAAGAGCAAGCAGCTCAGCTTGCACCTCAAGTGCAATTTGTACAAAGCACTCGTTTTATCAGCCGTGCTGTACAGCTCAGAGACTTGGACTCTTTCGAAATTAATGGAGAGAAAACTTGAGAGTTTCCACTGTGGTTGTCTTCGGAGAATTCTACGTGTGTCATATCTGGAGAAAGCAACGAACGAAAAAATTATGTCAAGATCACGAATGCCCCAACTATCCACGATGATCATGCTCAAACGGATAAAATGGTACGGACACATCCAGACAATGGAACCAGGAAGATTAGCCCGCAGTGCCTTCGATTGGGACCCGCCCGATCAATACGTCCATGCTAGACGCGCTCCTGGGGGGCAACGGAAAACGTGGATGAGTCAAATCGAAGGAGACTGTGTACGTAACAAAGTATCGTTCACCAGATTGCAGGAGAAAGCAGCAACCGGGTCAAAGAATGCCTTCAACAATTTCGTCGAACAGCACTTCACAGAATAATCAAACAAATAACTCTTCTTGTTTTGTTTGTATTTGTTGCCAACCGTGCCTTTATTTCATATTTGGAATTAAAGTGTTGAAACAGTAGTAGTAGTAGTAGTAGTAGTAGTAGTAGTACGAGTAGTAGTAGTGTAGTAGTAGTAGCAGTAGTAGTAGTAGTAGTAGTAGTCGTAGTAGTAGTAGTAGTAGTAGTAGTAGTAGTAGTAGTAGTAGTAGTAGTAGTAGTAGTAGTAGTAGTAGTAGTAGTAGTAGTAGTAATTGTAGTAGTTGGTGTCCCCTGGGGGTAGGTCATGTGCTGCGGCTCTCCGCTCACATGGTCGAGCTAACGAGGCACTGGTCTTCTAGTTTGTGGCGCAACTAGTCGTATCTCAGCCTTCAAACACCAAAGCATGTTGCTCTCGTGGGGGTCTCAGACAGTGAGGTGCAAGAAAACTTACATCGAATCGAGGCCCTTGCGGAAGCCGTTGGTCTGAAGATTTATGTGGCCAAAACAAAGAATATGGGCGTAAAATCCGACAGCCCAAATGTTGCTGCAGTGCCTAGTATCCAACAGAACGTGGAGATACTCACTGGAACACATAAAGGCAAACTAGGACTTCTGGCAGAGACATCTAGCCAGTCACGACTAACCATCAGCACGGAGGTGCTGCTGGGAACGAAAAAGAAAGCGGGCTGGTTCGAAACACAAGATGGCCGGAAGCTAAGATTGAAAAGCTTAGCGGTGGCTAAGCCAGCGTTGGTAGCTTCACAACAACAATCTGCGGTAGCAGATTCAGAGTCGCTAGAAAATGAGAGTCGGTCAGTGGTGGCTGACCAAGAGTCTTTAAGATGTCAGAATTGTCAGCGGCAATTCAGTACAGTTACCGGACGCAAAGTGCACCAAACAAGATTCTGCAAAGCCGGTTTGTCAAAGAATGTCGTCGACAAGTCAAAGTTCGAGCAACTAGAGGCGAGCCTTGCCTGTGACAAGTGTGAAAGAAAGTTCAATACAGTCAATGGCCGAAAAGTTCATCAATCGAGATACTGTGGCAAACCTAAAGCAGTTGCCACACGCGTGTTTTCCTGCAAAGTACAAGATGTTCTCGGAAACGAGTTTGAAAACATAGAAGCGTTCAAGTATCTCGGATCATAGGTCAGCCTCAAGCATGGAGACCTGCAGGAAGGAAGTCAATTGCAAACTTGCAGAAGGTAGACAACGGTTTGCTAACTTTCAAAATCTCTGGAAGAGCAAGCAGCTCAGCGTGCACCTCAATTGCAATTTGTACAAAGCACTCGTTTTATCAGCCGTGCTGTACAGCTCAGAGGCTTGGACTCTTTTGAAATTAATGGAGAGAAAACTTGAGAGTTTCCACTGTGGTTGTCTTCGGAGAATTCTACGTGTGTCATATCTGGAGAAAGCAACGAACGAAGAAATTATGTCAAGATCACGAATGCCCCAACTATACACGATGATCATGCTCAAACGGATAAAATGGTACGGACACACCCAGAGAATGGAACCAGGAAGATTAGCCCGCAGTGCCTTCGATTGGGACCCGCCCGATCAATACGTCCATGCTAGACGCGCTCCTGGGGGGCAACGGAAAACGTGGATGAGTCAAATCGAAGGAGACTGTGTACGAAACAAAGTATCGTTCACCAGATTGCAGGAGAAAGCAGCAACCGGGTCAAAGAATGCCTTCAACAATTTCGTCGTACAGCACTTCACAGAATAACCAAACAAATAACTCTTCTTGTTTTGTTTGTATTTGTTGCCAACCGTGCTTTATTTCATATTTGGAATTAAAGTGTTGAAACAGTAGTAGTAGTAGTAGTAGTAGTAGTAGTAGTAGTAGTAGTAGTAGTAGTAGTAGTAGTAGTAGTAGTAGTAGTAGTAATAGTAGTAGTAGTAGTAGTAGTAGTAGTAGTAGTAGTAGTAGTAGTAGTAGTAGTAGTAGTAGTAGTAGTAGTAGTAGTAGTAGTAGTAGTAGTAGTAGTAGTAGTAGTAGTAGTAGTGGGGGACAAAATCCAACCTCACCTCCACGTGGTGTCCCCTGGGGGTAGGTCATGTGCTGCGGCTCTCCGCTCGCATGGTCGAGCTAACGAGGCACTGGTCTTCTAGTTTGTGGCGCAACTGGTCGTATCTCAGCCTTCAAACACCAAAGCAATGAGTACATTCAACCATGGCCCCGAGTCCCGGGTAAGGGGTGCTAAGAATCTCCCGCGGAACCAACTCAGAATTGCAACTTTAAACGTCAGAACACTGACCCAAGCCGGATCTTTAGAGGCTTTGAAAATGGATCTGGCGCAATACAAGTTGGATATTCTGGGATTGCAGGAGACGAGATTGCAGGAGCAAGAAATTGATCTCGGAGACCACAAGCTCTACCTGTCTGACTCGTGGTTGTCTGGTGTAAAGTCGAGACAAGGAGGAGTGGGCGTTGCTGTAAAGAAGTCATTGATAACCAGCATCGTAGAGCAAGTGGCTATAAGTGAACGTATTTGCTACGTCAAGTTCGCGGCTCGGAGGAGAGCCAATCTAGCTGTTGTTGTCTGCTACGCACCTACGAATGAAGCTAGTCTCCAAGAGAAGGATTTGTTTTGGAGTCAACTTTCAGACCTAGTTTCCAGCTTCAAACATAGGGAGCGTATTTGTGTCATCGGTGACCTCAATGCAGAGCCTGGACACCAGTTGAATGACACCATGAGCTGCAGAGGCCCGTTTGGAATGGGTGAAGAAAATGAAAACTCGGAAAAGTTGTTATCATTTTGCACTTCACACAAATTGCTCGTAGGTGGTACATGGTTCCAGCATCGACAAGTGCATCGGTACACCTACAACCCTCCCGATCCGAGTTGTCGAAAAAAGATGCTGGATCACGTTCTGTTTGCAGAGAGATACAGAGGATGTCTGACGAATGTGAGGACCAGAAGAGGGAACACCACAATTACCGATCATGAAATGGTCATTGCGGAAGTATCTATAAAACTTTTGTCTAAAAAGCCATGTTTCACGCCCAGAATCAGTTCTGCAAAGCTGCAAGATGAAACAACGCGTGACTTATTCACGCAGGAGGTCAAGTTACATCTGGATAAGAGCGGCGATTTCGAGAATACAGAGCAGTCTTGGGACAATTTTCGAAAAGCCCTGAACCAAGCAGCAGTGAAATGCCTCCTTCCGGACAAGCGAGTGAACAAACCTTGGATTTCTCCAGATTCTCTGGAACTTATCCGGAAACGAGCTGATCTACAGTTGAGGAAACACAGCAGCGCGGTGGCGTTGTTAGAGTTCACAAACTGCTGTAAGGAAGTCAGAAAAGCTCTACGTGCGGACAAACGGGCATGGCTTGAACGCAAAGGCCAAGAAGTGCAGAGCTTTGCGGACAAAGGCAACTTGAAGGAGGTTTTTGGGGCATCACAGCAGATTTGCCGAAACTGGAGTCCCCAGTTGACCAAGTTAGTTTCAAGCACTGGCGTCAACTTACGGACGAAAGAGGAACGACTTGAACGCTGGACGGAACATTTTAGTCAACTCCTGAATCCCTCAACATCCAGTTGCAGTACGAGATTGGATCCCGAAGAAGCAGCTGAAAGCTTGTCGATTGACCTGAGCCCAATTCGATTTGAAGAAGTGCTTGAAGCTGTCCGCAGGTTGAAGAATGGCAAGGCAAGTGGACCCGATAACATTTCCTGTGAGATGTTGAAAGCACACAAGGGTATTGTCGAGTGGCTCTGAGACATCATAGATAAGTGTTGGTCGACGGAAGTTCTGCCCGATGACTGGAAGGTAGCAGAAATTGTCCCATTATACAAGAGTAAAGGAAAGAGGTCAGAGTGTTCGAACCACCGAGGGATCTCTCTATTGTCAGTACCAGGCAAAGTGTTCGCTTCCGTTATTCTCAATCGATGCAAAGATTCAGTGGATCGCGTCTTAAGGGAAGAGCAGTGCGGCTTCAGAAAAAGCAGAAGATGCGCCGATCAACTCTTTGCCCTGCGTCAAATAATAAAGAAATCAATGGCGTTTCAATTGGATATTAGCTTTTGTTTCATAGACTTTCGAGCGGCATTCGATTCTGTCGATCGTGAGCAGATGTACCAGATAATGAAACACTATGGTCTTCCGCAAAAAGTGATAAACATCATAAGAAACAGCTATGATGGATTCAAATGTCGAGTCAAAGCCGAAGATGAGAAAGGACGCTTATTTGATGTCAGAACGGGCGTTAGGCAGGGTGATGTGTGGTCCCCAATCCTATTCGGCCTTGTCATCAACTACATTTTGGCTAACTCGGTGCATGGAGGATTAGACATTGGGAGATTGGTGGCTGACTTAGATTTTGCTGATGATGTTGCTCTCGTGGGGGTCTCAGACAGTGAGGTGCAAGAAAACCTACATCGAATCGAGGCCCTTGCGGAAGCCGCTGGTCTGAAGATTAATGTGGCCAAAACAAAGAATATGGGCGTAAAATGCGACAGCCCAAATGTTGTTGCAGTGCCTAGTATCCAACAGAACGTGGAGATACTCACTGGAACACATAAAGGCAAACTAGGACTCCTGACAGAGACATCTAGCCAGTCACGACTAACCATCAGCACGGAGGTGCTGCTGGGAACGAAAAAGAAAGCGGGCTGGTTCGAAACACAAGATGGCCGGAAGCTAAGATTGAAAAGCTTAGCGGTGGCTAAGCCAGCGTTGGTAGCTTCACAACAACAATCTGCGGTAGTAGATTCAGAGTCGCTAGAAAATGAGAGTCGGTCAGTGGTGGCTGACCAAGAGTCTTTAAGATGTCAGAATTGTCAGCGGCTATTCAGTACAGTTACCGGACGCAAAGTGCACCAAACAAGATTCTGCGAAGCCGGTTTGTCAAAGATTGACGTCGACAAGTCAAAGTTCGAGCAACTAGAGGCTAGCCTTACCTGTGACAAGTGTGAAAGAAAGTTCAAAACAGTCAATGGCCGAAAAGTTCACCAATCGAGATACTGTGGCAAACCTAAAGCAGTTGCCACACGCGTGTTTTCCTGCAAAGTACAAGATGTTCTCGGAAACGAGTTTGAAAACATAGAAGCGTTCAAGTATCTCGGATCATATGTCAGCCTCAAGCATGGAGACCTGCAGGAAGTCAATTGCAAACTTGCAGAAGGTAGACAACGGTTTGCTAACTTCCAAAATCTCTGGAAGAGCAAGCAGCTCAGCGTGCACCTCAAGTGCAATTTGTACAAAGCACTCGTTTTATCATCCGTGCTGTACAGCTCAGAGACTTGGACTCTTTCGAAATTAATGGAGAGAAAACTTGAGAGTTTCCACTGTGGTTGTCTTCGGAGAATTCTACGTGTGTCATATCTGGAGAAAGCAACGAACGAAGAAATTATGTCAAGATCACGAATGCCCCAACTATCCACGATGATCATGCTCAAACGGATAAAATGGTACGGACACATCCAGAGAATGGAACCAGGAAGATTAGCCCGCAGTGCCTTCGATTGGGACCCGCCCGATCAATACGTCCATGCTAGACGCGCTCCTGGGGGGCAACGGAAAACGTGGATGAGTCAAATCGAAGGAGACTGTGTACGAAACAAAGTATCGTTCAACAGATTGCAGGAGAAAGCAGCAACCGGGTCAAAGAATGCCTTCAACAATTTCGTCGTACAGCAATTCTCAGAATAACCAAACAAATAACTCTTCTTGTTTTGTTTGTATTTGTTGCCAACCGTGCCTTTATTTCATATTTGGAATTAAAGTGTTGAAACAATAGTAGTAGTAGTAGTAGTAGTAGTAGTAGTAGTAGTAGTAGTAGTAGTAGTAGTAGTAGTAGTAGTAGTAGTAGTAGTAGTAGTAGTAGTAGTAGTAGTAGTAGTAGTAGTAGTAGTAGTAGTAGTAGAACACTGACCCAAGCCGGATCTCTAGAGGCTTTGAAAATGGATCTGGCGCGATACAAGTTGGATATTCTGGGAGTGCAGGAGACGAGATTGCAGGAGCAAGAAATTGATCTCGGAGACCACAAGCTCTACCTGTCTGACTCGTGGTTATCTGGTGTAAAGTCGAGACAAGGAGGAGTGGGCGTTGCTGTAAAGAAGTCATTGATAAACAGCATCGTAGAACAAGTGGCTCTAAGTGAACGTATTTGCTACGTCAAGTTCGCGGCTCAGAGGAGAGCCAATCTAGCTGTTGTTGTCTGCTACGCACCTACGAATGAAGCTAGTCTCCAAGAGAAGGATTTGTTTTGGAGTCAACTTTCAGACCTAGTTTCCAGTTTCAAACATAGGGAGCGTATTTGTGTCATCGGTGACCTCAATGCAGAGCCTGGACACCAGTTGAATGACACCATGAGCTGCAGAGGCCCGTTTGGAATGGGTGAAGAAAATGAAAACTCTGAAAAGTTGTTATCATTTTGCACTTCACACAAATTGCTCGTAGGTGGTACATGGTTCCAGCATCGACAAGTGCATCGGTACACCTTCAACCCTCCCGATCCGAGTTGTCGAAAAAAGATGCTGGATCACATTCTGTTTGCAGAGAGATACAGAGGATGTCTGACGAATGTGAGGTCCAGAAGAGGGAAAACCACAATTACCGATCACGAACTGGTCATTGCGGAAGTATCTATGAAACTTTTGTCTAAAAAGTCATGCTTCACGCCCAGAATCAGTTCTGCAAAGCTGCAAGATGAAACAACGCGTGACTTATTCACGCAGGAGGTCAAGTTACATCTTGATAAGAGCGGCGATTTCGAGAATACAGAGCAGTCTTGGGACAATTTTCGAAAAGCCCTGAACCAAGCAGCAGTGAAATGCCTCCTTCCGGACAAGCGAGTGAACAAACCTTGGATTTCTCCAGATTCTCTGGAACTTATCCGGAAACGAGCCGATCTACAGTTAAAGAAACACAGCAGCGCGGAGGCGCTGTTAGAGTTCACAAACTGCTGTAAGGAAGTCAGAAAGCTCTACGTGCAGACAAACGGGCATGGCTTGAACGCAAAGGCCAAGAAGTGCAGAGCTTCGCGGACAGAGGCAACTTAAAGGAGGTTTTTGGGGCATCACAGCAGATTTGCCGAAACTGGAGGCCCCAGTTGACCAAATTAGTTTCAAGCACTGGCGTCAACTTACGGACGAAAAAGGAACGACTTGAACGCTGGACGGAACATTTTAGTCAACTCCTGAATCCCTCAACATTCAATTGCAGTACGAGATTGGATCCCGAAGAAGCAGCTGAAAGCTTGCCGATTGACCTGAGCCCAATTCGATTTGAAGAAGTGCTTGAAGCTGTCCGCAGGTTGAAGAATGGCAAGGCAAGTGGACCCGATAACATTTCCTGTGAGATGTTGAAAGCACACAAGGGTATTGTCGAGTGGCTCTGGGACATCATAGATAAATGTTGGTCGACGGAAGTTCTGCCCGATGACTGGAAGGTAGCAGAAATTGTCCCATTATACAAGAGTAAAGGAAAGAGGTCAGAGTGATCGAACCACCGAGGGATCTCTCTATTGTCAGTACCAGGCAAAGTGTTCGCTTCCGTTACTCTCAATCGATGCAAAGATTCAGTGGATCGCGTCTTAAGGGAAGAGCAGTGCGGCTTCAGAAAAAGCAGAGGATGCGCCGATCAACTCTTTGCCCTGCGTCAAATAATAGAGAAATCAATGGCGTTTCAATTGGATATTAGCTTTTGTTTCATAGACTTTCGAGCGGCATTCGATTCTGTCGATCGTGAGCAGATGTACCAGATAATGAAACACTATGGTCTTCCGCAAAAAGTGATAAACATCATAAGAAACAGCTATGATGGATTCAAATGTCGAGTCAAAGCCGAAGGTGAGAAAGGACGCTTATTTGATGTCAGAACGGGCGTTAGGCAGGGTGATGTGTGGTCCCCAATCCTATTCGGCCTTGTCATCAACTACATTTTGGCTAACTCGGTGCATGGAGGATTAGACATTGGGAGATTGGTGGCTGACTTAGATTTTGCTGATGATGTTGCTCTCGTGGGGGTCTCAGACAGTGAGGTGCAAGAAAACCTACATCGAATCGAGGCCCTTGCGGAAGCCGCTGGTATGAAGATTAATGTGGCCAAAACAAAGAATATGGGCGTAAAATGCTACAGCCCAAATGTTGTTGCAGTGCCTAGTATCCAACAGAACGTGGAGATACTCACTGGAACACATAAAGGCAAACTAGGACTCCTGGCAGAGACATCTAGCCAGTCACGACTAACCATCGGCACGGAGGTGCTGCTGGGAACGAAAAAGAAAGCGGGCTGGTTCGAAACACAAGATGGCCGGAAGCTCAGATTGAAAAGCTTAGCGGAGGCTAAGCCAGCGTTGGTAGCTTCACAACAACAATCTGCAGTAGCGGATTTAGAGTCGCTAGAAAAGGAGAGTGGATCAGCGGTAGCTGATCAAGAGTCTTTAAGATGTCAGAACTGTCAGCGGCAATTCAGTACAGTTACCGGACGCAAAGTGCACCAAACAAGATTCTGCAAAGCCGGTTTGTCAATGAATGTCGTCGACAAGTCAAAGTTCGAGCAACTAGAGGCGAGCCTCACCTGTGACAAGTGTGAAAGGAAGTTCAAAACAGTCAATGGCCGAAAAGTTCACCAATCGAGATACTGTGGCAAACCTAAAGCAGCTGCCACACGCGTGTTTTCCTGCAAAGTACAAGATGTTATCGGAAACGAGTTTGAAAACATAGAAGCGTTCAAGTATCTCGGATCATATGTCAGCCTCAAGCATGGAGACCTCCAGGAAGTCAATTGCAAACTTGCAGAAGGTAGACAACGGTTTGCTAACTTCCAAAATCTCTGGAAGAGCAAGCAGCTCAGCGTGCACCTCAAGTGCAATTTGTACAAAGCACTCGTTTTATCAGCCGTGCTGTACAGCTCAGAGACTTGGACTCTTTCGAAATTAATGGAGAGAAAACTTGAGAGTTTCCACTGTGGTTGTCTTCGGAGAATTCTACGTGTGTCATATCTGGAGAAAGCAACGAACGATGAAATTATGTCAAGATCGCGAATGCCCCAACTATCCACGATGATCATGCTCAAACGGATAAAATGGTACGGTCACATCCAGAGAATGGAACCAGGAAGATTAGCCCGCAGTGCCTTCGATTGGGACCCGCCCGATCAATACGCCCATGCCAGACGCGCTCCTGGGGGCAACGGAAAACGTGGATGAGTCAAATCGAAGGAGACTGTGTACGAAACAAAGTATCGTTCACCAGATTGCAGGAGAAAGCAGCAACCGGGTCAAAGAATGCCTTCAACAATTTCGTCGTACAGCACTTCACAGAATAACCAAACAAATAACTCTTCTTGTTTTGTTTGTATTTGTATTTGTATTTGTTGCCAACCGTGCCTTTATTTCATATTTGGAATTAAAGTGTTGAAACAGTAGTAGTAGTAGTAGTAGTAGTAGTAGTAGTAGTAGTAGTAGTAGTAGTAGTAGTAGTAGTAGTAGTAGTAGTAGTAGTAGTAGTAGTAGTAGTAGTAGTAGTAGTAGTAGTAGTAGTAGTAGTAGTAGTAGTAGTGAGGAAAAGACTTGCCGGTAGCATAGTTGAGCAAGTTGCTGTTAGTGAGCGAATGGCTTATGTGAAGTTTGCAGCTCAGAGACGAGCTAACCTTGTTGTGATTGTGTGTTTTGCGCCAACAAATGAAGCTGACGACTTAGCGAAAGACAATTTTTGGAATCAGTTGAGCAGCTTGGCATCCAGCTTCAAACAAATGGAGAGAGTCTGCCTCGTGGGAGACTTCAATGCGGAACCTGGTCAACAAACTGATGTCAATGTGCCTTGCCGAGGCCTCTTTGGAATGGGCGAGGAGAATAATAACTCAGAAAATTTGTTGTCCTTTTGTGTCTCTCATGACCTGTTGATTGGTGAACCTGGTTTCGACACCGGTTAGTGCACCGGTATATATTTAACCCACCTGACCAATAGATGTGAAAGAAGAATTTAGATCATATCTTATTCAGTTCGAGGCACAGGAGTTGTTTGCACAACGTTAGGACAAGGAGAGGAAAGATCACTCTCACCGATCACGAAATGGTCACTGCTCAAGTGCGATTCAAATTAGTGGCACAGAAGCCACGCAGTCAATCAAAAGACTGCTCTGCCAAGTTGCGCGATGAAGTCACGCGTGAAGCTTTCAGCGCAGAAGTGAAACGCTATCTTGATGAGAGCGATATTTTGGAAGGCGCAGAACAGTCTTGGGCAAATTTTCGAACGGCTCTTAATGCAGCGGCAACAAAAATACTCATCCCGTGTGCACAAAGCTTGGATTACATTTGAAACGCTGGCTTTGATTAGGAAACGGGCCAAGTTACAGTTGAGGAAGCATAGTAGCGCGGAGGCGCTGATAGTGTTCTCTAATTGCTGCAAAGAAGTACGAAAAGCGTTAAGATCTGACAAAAGACAGTGGCTGAAAGACAAAGGTGAAACAAAAGAAGATCATTCAGAAAAAGGTGACCTGAAAGAAGTGTTTGGGGTGTCAAAACAGTTATGCCGGAAGTGGAGTCCTCATGTAAGTAAAATAGTTTCGACCACAGGCGAGCCTCTGAAAACAAAAGAAGAAAGGTTGGAACGTTGGACCGAGCACTTTAAGCATATGTTAAATCCCGCCACGACAAGCGGCAATTCTGTATTGAGCATAGTGGAAGCATCCGAGAGTCTTGAAATAGACCTAGCTCCAATTCGGTTTGATGAAGTTCTATATGCCGTCCGTAAACTGAAAAACGGTAAAGCAAGTCGACCAGACAATATTTCTGCCGAAATGCTAAAGTCGCATGATGGAATCACTGAATGGCTGTGGGACATTGTCAACAAGTGCGGGACTGAAGAAAATCTTCCACAAGACTGGAAGTAAGCAGAAGTTGTCCCGCTGTACAAAAACAAAGGAAAAAGATCAGAGTGTGGGAACTATAGCGGAATTTCACTGCTCTCGGTACCTGGAAAAGTTTTTGCTTCAATCATCCTGCATAGATGCAAAGATGCACTGGATCAAGTGCTAAGAGAAGAACAATGCAGATTCCGAAAGATCAGGGGCTGCACTGACCAATTGTTTGCGTTGAGGCAAATACTAGAGAAATGCATGGCCTTCCAACTGGATGTCAGTTTTTGTTTCATTGATTTCCGCGCTGCATTCAATTCGGTGGACCGCGAGATGATGTACAAGATAATGAAACATTACGGGCTCCCACAAAAAAGTCTTGAATGTCATCTGCAACAGTTACGAAGGCTTCAAGTGCTGCGTCAAGGCAGAGGGTGAGAATGGCCAGATGTTCGACGTAAAAACTGGTGTTCGCCAGGGCGATGTATGGTCGCCTATTCTCTTTGGCCTACTGACAAACTATGTGTTGACTAATTCAGTTCAAGCAGGAATCGACATTGGACGCTGTGTTGCTGATCTTGACTTCGCCGATGATGTTGCCCTATTGGGCGTCTCTGATTCCGAAGTTCAAGCAAATCTACACAGAATTGAATCTTCAGCCGACGCTGTTGGCCTAATGATCAATGTTGGGAAGACAAAGAATATGGGTGTTAAATGCGAAAACCCGGAGCCAGTGTACCCATTGCTTAAAAAAACGTGGAAGTTCTTACAGGAAACCACAAGGGCCGTTTTGGGACTCTCATTGAGGCCGAAAACCAATCCCGACTACTCATTGGCAGGGAGGTGCTGATGGGCAAGAAGAAGAATGTGGACTGGTTCGAGACACTAGCTGGCGACAAACTGAGATTGAAATGTTCAGCGGAGGCTGAGCTTGTGACAGTTGCCAGTGACGAGAGGTCAGTGGTTGCTGATCTAGTGTCTACGGCGAGTAACAGATGATGACGAGGCGGTGATGGCGGTGATGGCGGTCTCTGATGACGAGAGTTGTGTATTGTCAGGTTGTAAACGTCGCATCGACACTGCAAGAGGCTGCAAAGTGCATGAAGCCAGATTCGGCAAGTCTAAGAATTCGAAGAGTGTCAAAGACAGTGCGTCAAATTTTGTTGGGCTAGAGAAAAGTCTCACTTGTCAGAAGTGCAATAGGAAATTCGCGACTGTGAAAGACCGACGAATTCACGAGTCACGATACTGCGGCAGAAAAAAAGCTGGAAGATCTCGCATTTTCTCTTGCAATGTCCACGATCGAGATGGAGTGGAGTTCGAAAGTGCAGAAGCTTTCAAGTACCTCGGTTCTTTCGTGAGCTTGCAACAAGTTGATTTAAAGGAAATCAGTGTCAAGCTGGCGGAAGGGAGACAGCCATTTGCGAGCTTTCAGAAGCTTTCGAAAAGCAAACAACTTAGTATTCCCCTCTTATATTGCTCTGAAACGTGGACCATGAATAAATCAACGCAACGGAAACTTGAGAGCTTTCACACCAGTTGTCTGCGGAGGATACTATGCTTATCATATATGGAGAGGGTGACAAATGAAGAAGTACTGGCCAGATCACGTATGTCGACACTTTCTAAAATGATCATGATTAAACGGTTGAAATGGTTTGGCCATGTCCTGAGGATGAATGACGATCGTCTAGCGCTTCGAGCCTTCACCTGGGAGCCGACAGAAAAATATTGTTATGCTAAACGAGCTCCAGGGGGTCAACGCAAGACGTGGCTGGACCAACTTGAAGAAGATTACTCGAGGAACAACATGAGCTACATCAATCTGGCTTCAACAGTTTTGTCGAACAGCATTTCCTGGATTAAATAAACGCAAATAAGCTCAACTTATATACATTTCATTGACTTGTTTGCTTTTTGTCATTGTTCTTTTATTTCTTTATAGAATTTAAGTGTTCAAACAGTAGTAGTAGTAGTAGTAGTAGTAGTAGTAGTAGTAGTAGTAGTAGTAGTGGTGGTGGTGGTGGTGGTGGTGGTGGTGGTGGTTGTGGTGGTGGTGGTGGTGGTGGTGGTGGTGGTGGCGGTGGTGGTGGTGGTGGTGGTGGTGGTGGTGGTGGTGGTGGTGGTGGTGGTGGTGGTGGTGGTGGTGGTGGTGGTGGTGGTGGTGGTGGTGGTGGTGGTGGTGGTGGTGGTGGTGGTGGTGGTGGTGGTGGTGGTGGTGGTGGTGGTGGTGGTGGTGGTGGTGGTGGTGGTGGTGGTGGTGGTGGTGGTGGTGGTGGTGGTGGTGGTGGTGGTGGTGGTGGTGGTGGTGGTGGTGGTGGTGGTGGTGGTGGTGGTGGTGGTGGTGGTAGAAGGGTAGAAGTACTAAAAGAGGTTTTGGGAGCTCTGTCCGCTGATTGTTAGTCCATTAGTTTTTCGATAAAGATCTTGCTTAACGCCTATGGGTTTTTCCTAATGAAATGCATTCCCAAGAGACAAAAGATTCTCCAAGTCTCAAAAGATTCTCCAAGTAAAAGTCTCCAACTCATCATCAATGTTTTTGAAGAAATGTCACAAAAAAATGATTAGCAATTGCTTTAGCTGTTCAGTTGCCCTATCAATAAATCGCGAGGGATAATTGTAGAGTATCGTAGTCCGTCTTAAAAATTTGCCATCCAGTTTTGGGTCCTGATTTTCGTTATTTTTATTTCCTTTCTGCTACCTTGTCGTATAATCAATTGTACTTCGTCAAAAAGCTTTGTTGTTTTAACATTCATCAAAATATTCTTTTTTGTTGAGTGGCGCTGTGAGCAAAATTAGATCGTGCAGACCTTTGTAAAGAGAAAAGAGGAAATCGTCCGAGTTTCTTTATTCAACTTTTTTCCTTGAGATTTTCCCTCAAAAATCCAATTTTCAGCCAATCATTTTTCCATTGATCTTAATTCATGTTCTGTCAAGTAAAGTGCTGAGTGATGTATGTAATGATGGGGACAACGTAGTCTCAATATGCATCAATTTTTTTCTGAAAACTGCAGTTGTTCGACAGATTACTCTTCAATTGATAGAAAGCTGTATCAGCTTTTCTGCTACGTCTATTTGTTTTTTTTTCATTCCATGATGGAGAAACAGATACAATTAATCAATGTTATTTATGTTAAGATTCAATCAACTGGTGCTGCTTGTTTAAATTTGATTCACTTATCCCGTTGAAAATTAACATATTGTTCTTCTTGACAATTAGAGGCATCTCGTCTATCTGACATCAGTTTTCAATTGTAAACAGCGCATCTTCAACCTTCAACTTGGTGCCGACTACTGCCAAACATTTTCAAATCGTTGGCGCATCCAAAACATTTTTCAAAGGAAACTATCTCAGGCAGATCGTTAACGATGCGAATGACAAAATGGGGCGCTAAAATAGAACTTTGTGGAAGTCACTAGAGTTTTTCATTAACATAAACTGTTTATCCTGACGTATTGCTTTCTTTCACATAAGATATTCGGAGATTAATCATTTTTCCTCCAGTCTCTAGGTCCAGGAGCTTGACTATTAGGTTTTTGTGCCGCACTTGACCAAAAGATTTCTCGAAGTCAAAATGGATTGCCGCTAGCTTTTTGTTGTAGGCTGGTCGAGGTATCTGAAAACTTTCGTTAGGTAAACTAGCAGGTTTGAACGGAATCCATTTCAGTCGTGGCAAACTTTTGTTTCAAGGAACATATAAATTTCATCAAAAAATAATGACCCTTCCCAATATAGCCCCATGAAATTAAAATCATGATTGCGGGCTATAAGTTATAAATTAATTAGTTTCTTAACAATTAGTTTCTGAAGTACTTTGGAACACTTGCCGAGAGAGCTCTATCTCTGCCTATATACTGCTTAATTAAAACGTTTTGAGTTGAACGAGCATCCGGGAATAGATGTCACTCTCCCTAACAAAATGGGAGACTCTTGAATATGAGAGACTATTTACAGCCTGTTTAATCAAGCTTCTAACATTGAGAATCATTACGTTTTTACTTCAATGGCTAGTCAACCTGAGGTCTTTCAATGTTTGATCAATTCTTTGTTGTTGTGTGAGACTTTTCATTTTTATGTGTTTTGAATCTATTGTGTTTTTGAGAACATTTTGTCCATTTGAAAGCAATCAATTTCAACTACTTTTTTTGGGTTTAGTTCTTTGCTCATGTATATAGTTTTTTGTAGCTTTTAAGCTTACTAAGGCATGGCTTAATCTACCGCATTGAATAGTCGCTGTCTCTTTGACTACTAATTTGCGATTTTTCCCTCCTTGAATTCTCAAATCCTCTTTAGTTCTCTGGGAGTATTAAAAAATTTCACATACTTCGCTATTGCTTTTAATTCTTTGAAATCATACTTGAGCCGGTGTCAATTATTGTTAGATTTTAGCTCTGGGATACCACACCTTGTCGAACATTTTCTGTCTAACCTCAAATTTTTTTTATTTTACTTTGCATTGATCTTGGTGCTAATTTGAGCTCTGGAAGTGGCAAAGTTCTTTGTGAATTAATCGCTTCATTTAGTTAACATAACTGGGATCCGAATGCTAGGTTACTATACTGAACCTCAGTTGTGACTACATTAATCTTTTCCTCGAAATCAGAGGTAACATCAACTTCGCTTACAGCTTCGAAAACTTGATCCATTGTTACATCTTTTCATTGAAAACGACGAGTTCTTGACAGAAACGCGTTTCTGTTTTTGAGTTTAAGCCAAACCATGCCTAGTACATGATGCTTGTGCTTCTTTTTGTTATGCGCACGCATCTTTTGCATGCTAAAAATAACAAAATTGCAGCCTTGTTATCATTTAAGCCGGTGCAGGTTTTACTTTTTTGATTGCCAGAACTTTTGATTTTTGGTTTAGTACTCAGAATTTACTCTAGTCAACTGTTTTCTACTCATTTTTGTAGTTGTTCGTTGTTAAAGTATTGTTGCAATTTTTGTAACTCTTGATTTATCTAACAGTTACAGACTTTGACGGCATTGGAGCGAGAAAAGGGGTGACTTTTTCCACTACTGTAAAAACGAGCTTCTTTTGAATTTCTGGGAGTGAAACATGTCGAAAGGTTACCTAAAGCACACCAGAACAATCAAGCTCAAAAAAACACAAAGAGTTGGTGTTTTATTTTGACTCAAATGGCAATGCAACCTGACGATAATGGATAAATTTTACTAAAAATTAATGGCCTTTCCCATTATGGCGCACCATGAAATTAAAATCATGAATAGGGGTATAGATTATCTAACCACTAAGCTGAGGGGTACAATGGGAAAGACCCAATATCGTTTCAGAAAAACTTTCGAAGAAATGCACGGCAGGCTTCATTTCAAAGCGTACTATAATAAAAGTAAAACAATAAAAACAATAATGATAATATTACTAATAATAATGTTACTAATATTAAAAATAATAATAATAATAATAATAATAATAAAAATAATTTTAAAAATTTTAATAATAATATTTATAATAATATTAATAATAATAATAATAATAATAACAAAAAAAATAATAATACTAATAATAATAATTATTATTATTATTATTATAATAATAAAAAGAAAAATAATAATAATAATAATAATAATAATAATAATAATAATACTAATAGTAATAATAATAATAATAATAATAATAATAATAAGAATAATAATAAATTTTAGTATTAATAATAATAATAATAATAATAATAATAAAAATAATAATAATAATAATAATAATAATATTAATAATAATAATAATAATCATAATAATAATAATAATAATAATAATAATAATAATAATAATAATAATTGTGATCCCGCGCTGTATATCGTTGTTGTTCTACTCCGAGAGGAGAGTATTCTCGTCCTGATACTTTAGTATCGTTAGTTAGATATGATCTATCTAATATAACTGTGGATTGTAGATGCTGATCACTTAGGATCTGTGTATGTGTATGTTCCAGTATTGAAGGTCAACTTATTATTTTGAAGAGAATTAAGTTCAAGAATTTATTCTGGCCACGAACCGACTGTATCTTTTCGGCGTTATTTTCGTCTGCACTTAACACAAGTGTGAAAGCGCGATTAAGATTAGTTACCTGCTAAGTGACAGGCGATAAAGTGAACAACTAACAATGACTCGTAACACATATCTCCTATTGGAGATTTACATATGTACAATGAATAATAGTTACATATCATAAGAGTTTATAAAATAAGTATACTAGTACATTTAGACTTGGTTACAACATTGAGTTTTAGGGGTTCCAGTTGGAGCCGGTATCTCACTTTCCCCCCTAGGGGAGAAATTCAATTTATTGAATTTCGTTGAGTGCTTTGATGTCGTCCTCGTCAAGATCTGAGATGGTATCGGGTGGGGGCGAAGATGGGGGCGTCTTGTAAATTAAGGAGCTGGCTGGGCTCTTCTATATCTCCGTTTGGGGAGGTCTCGATGGTTCATTCTTGTGTACCATATCTGGTTCTTGTGTTTGAGCACGTGTCATTTCTCCATTTGGAGCTTGTACTGATTGAGGCGAGTGGATTTGGTCTGTTCCGTTCGTCGAGTTTGATGTGTCCAGGTAGATTACTATTGGTTCTGGACTGTTAGTGGACTCTATTTGTTCTTTCTCTTCTTTCCCTGCGTTGATCATGTTGATTTTCTTGACAATTTTGTCTAGTTTCTTGGTTGATTTGTTGAACCCTATATCTTGGTTGTCGTTTCTCATGTAGTTAGTATCCAGTGATGTTGATGCGGTTATCTGTGGACTTTGTGTTGTTGGGCTCAATTTGCTGGTCTCCATAAAGTCCAAGGGGTCGTTACTGGTTATGACCTCGAATGGGGGGGTCCCGGGTATGTCGGTGTCGACATTGTAGATCTGGATTGATGGTGGCTGAGGGGTTGGAGTGTTGAAGATTAAGAATGACCTATTTGTGTCGGTGTCTGAATTTGACGGAGGGAGTCTCCGTGTGGAGGCTGCCATTGATTGTTTCAGTGCTGCCTGTTTAGCTTTTTCGTTAAAGCTATGGAATGGCGTGCTTTGTTTGTTTCTTGGCTTGTTGTTTCCTTTAGGTTGTTGTTGCTCTCTTTGGTTCTTTGTTGCTAATTTGAATACTTTCTCCTTTGTCCATTTTCTCTTCATTAGCTCTTTTTGGCAAGTCCTCTTTTTGGGTTTAATGTTGGCTTCGAGGTCTGATCTTGTCCTTTTTGGGGCACTTGTTACTGGTCTCTGAGATGGTCCTGGGATGACTCGAGAGTTGTTTGCTGATGGGAGGCTGCTCATCGGTCCGCTTGTATCATTCTTTGCCTTTTGTTTGGCTTCTTCTAAACAGAACTTTTTAACTTTTTTTTGGCTTCTGTATTCTCCTGTTGTTTTACAGGCGACCATGTGGATTAGGCGCGGTTTTATTTCGTGTAATGGTTTTGTTTCTGTAGCTATTGCTATATCATTTTTTCTTACTACTGTGTTCTTTCTTAGTGGAGTATCTATCGTTATTGTATGTGGTGTATAGTTTGTTATGGTTCCATCTTGTATAATGTTCCATTGGGGTGCTAAGGTATTTCTTGGTTCTTTCGTTTTTCTGGCAATAGATTTACGCGCTACGTTGCGTTTGTTGTATATTATTTTCTTTGTCTTATCTCCTATGGAGAAGTGTAGTTCTGAAGGGGTTATCTTACTTGGTGATTTGTAAATCAGTGGTTGATTTTCAGAGTCGTCTGAGTCCAGAGGTGTGGGTGACGTGCTTTGTGCGTTGTATTGGATGTCCAATTCGTTTTCTGAGCTGCCGTCTCTTCTCCACAACTCTTATTGGGTCAGCGCATCGTGGCGTAGCAATTTCTTGTCTAAACATTTGTCTATGAGTTTTTTGTATGATAGATTTTTGATGGAAGGTTTGGTTAGTATATTGGAAAGTTCCGTGTTTGGTTTTCTGCCAAAATGTGCCTCAAAAGGTGTGACTTTTGTTGTTTTGTTTGGTATGAGGCGTATGTTTTCAATTATGCTCGCTATTCTAGCGCTTAGAGTTTCGGAGCTCCACATGGGGTCTATATCTATGACTGCTAAGCGACGTTTTAATGTTTGGATTAGTCTCTCTACCATTCCCGTTCCCCTGTGATCTCCAGCTGGAGCTAGTATTAGCTTAATGTTTCTGTTTTTACAGAATATTTCAAATTCTTTTGCCTTAAACGCTTGTGCTTGGTCACAGCGGATTGACCGTGGTATACCATGTATTTTGCAGTAGCGTTCGAGATAGTCTATTGCGGTTTCTGTGTCGCAATTATGGAAAAGTTCTGCGTTAGGGTATCGTGAGAGACGATCTACTGTTACTAGAATATAGTTATTCTGTGTAGTATTTTTATATGGTATGGGGCCAGCGAAATCCATTTGGATTTCCTGGTTTGGTTCTATTAGGCTCGGTAACTGACCTAAGTTTGTTTTGGGTATTAGTGCTTTGAGGTTTTTACCTTTGTCTATACATTGTCTGCACGCTTTGGCTTTTGAGACAATTTCCGAGTGTATATGTGGCCACCAGATCAGTTTTGCGAGTGCGAGCATTCCCGCTTGGCCAGGGTGGTTGTGGTGGATTGTGTCCAGTACGAGTTGTTTTAGGCGCGTAGGTATTACTAATCTGTTGTCGTAAAGTAAACAATTTGTTGGGGTAACTGAAAGGTCCCTTCTAATTCTGTAGAATAGTGGATTAACTTTTTTGAGATCTTCCCAATTTTCTGTTTTTACATAATCCATGATAATTTTTAGCTCTTTCTGAGACGCCTCTGATAGTAGTTCTTCATTAAATACTTTAGTCAAGTTTAGTCTGTAAAGCGGGGTTGGTAAGTCGTTATATGCGGTAAAGAGTTCCGAATGTTTGGTTGGGTCTATTGGGTCTAAACCCTTTCCCTTGTTTGTGGTATACTCTGTCTGGGTACTTGAATTTTTGAATGTTTTACTAGTAGTGGGGTTCTCCATTTGGGGAGGCTTTACTAATGGGGGATTTTGTTTATTGAGAGCTCTGTATCTTTTGTTTATGGGGACTTGGAAAGTATCGTGCAAAGGTTTTTGTCGCGTTGTAATGGCTACTAATTGCGAATAATTTGTTGATGTTATTTTGTTTGGATGTAATGTATCACGATATGTTGAATGAGAGTGTAACTTGTTTTCAATCGAATTAAGGCAAAAAGCGTTTTGAGCTGTGTTGTTAATCTGTTTCAATATAGTTACGTCATTCTTGACTTGTTTTATGTCTGCGTTTTGATTGGTCGTTTTAATTGCTCCATTTGGAGTTAGTGTATTGCGAATGAGAGTAAATTTTAGTTCGTCTATGACGTTTATTACGAAGTTTTTGTCTTCTTCCGAGGTTGGTATTGGATCTCCGGAAGGGTTTCTACTTAGATAGTCGGCGAAACCCATGTTTTTGCCTGGAATGTGTTCAACTGAAAAGTGAAACGGTAGTAGTCTATCTACCCATCTTGTTAATCTACTTTGGTATGTTTTGTTTCCCCTATTTTCTTTGAGTGCTGTAAGTAACGCTTGGTGATCTGTTTGGAGTATGAATTCTGATCCATATAGATAATATTTGAAGTGCTCCAATGACCATACTACCGCTAGTAGTTCTAGTTCATTGGTACTATAGCGTGATTCTAAGTTATTTAGGAATCGACTGGCAAATGCTATTGTTTCCTATGTATTGCCGTATTTTTGTTCCAGGCAGGCTCCGAGGCCTTTTTTACTCGCGTCGCAGCGTACCCTGGTTTGTTTTGTCGTATCGAAATGTCTATTTTCTGTTATCTGTTTTATTTTGTCCTTGATTTGATTGAAAGCTGTAGTATGGTGTTCTTTCCAATCTAATTTATTTTGTGCTTTTGTGTTGACTTTGGATAGTAGAGGGCGTAGAGGCTCTGATATTTCTGCTAGCTTAGGGATGAATTTTATGAGGTGATGTATACAACCCATGAATGAGCGGAGTTGTTTTAAAGTTTTCGGATTATCCAGATTCGTTATGGCGTCACATTTTTGTTTTGTTGGAGTTACTCCATTTGGAGTAATTGTAAAGCCGAGCCATATGATTTGCTCTTTGGCAAATTCGCATTTTTGTAAGTTAATGGCTAAGTTTTCTTCGTTTAATCTGTAGAGTATTTTGTCTAATTCTTTTTCGTGTTCGGCTTGTGTTCCTTTTGTTATTATTAGGATATCGTCTAGATACGCAAATTTGCAGTTTATATCGTGTAGTGTTTTATCTATTATTTTCTGGAATGTTGCTGGCATATCTGTCAGCCCGTAAAATCCGTTGATAAATCTATATGTGCCGGTAGCTTTTCCTCCTAGGATATTGAAGTTACAGTGTTTTTTGATGTTATCGTCTAATGGTATTTGGCTGTATGCGTATTTTAGGTCGATTTTCGAAAAGAAATATTTTCCTTGTTTGTTTTTTCGTTCGGAAATGTATACTGCCACTGAATCCATTAGGTGGTCGATGCTTTGCATTTGATATTTGTTTTTGTGTATAGCATCATTCAATTTTTTGGAGTCTAGAGCTATTTTTACTGATTTGTCTTTTTTTACTGTTATTACTACTGGACTTATGAATAATTCGTCTGAGCATTTTTCTAGTTGAATGATTTGTTTGTCATCAATTAATTTTTTAAGCTCGTTTTCGACTTTCTCGAGGAGGTGTAGGGGAACTCGTCTACCTTTATGTTGTGAAGGAGTGTATGTCGATTTAAAGATTGATTTCGCAATATGGTTTTTTGAGCGACCTAGGCGAGTGCATAAGTGTGGGTATTTTTGAAATACCCATTTTATTATGTTTTTCTCCATTTGGAGATTTGATATGAAGATAATGGGCTTACCAGTGTTTTTTGAAGCGTTGAGTGTTATTCCCAGTTTTGCTAGAAGGTCTCTGCCCATGATGTTGTTTGTTTTGTTTTTCACAATGAGGACTTTGCAGTTCTTTGCCGTCCATGATCCTGACTGTATGTCAATGATGAGCACTCCTTCAATTTCAATATTGTTGTTGTTGAAACATTTGTATATTGTGTTTTCTGTAAACTTTTCTATTCGAATGTTTTGAATCTCCTTTTGGAGTTTTTGTGCGATCTCTTGATTGATGAATGATCGGGGCGAGCCAGTGTCTGCTAGCCACTGTAGTTTATGTGATTGGGTTTTTGTTTCAACCCAGAACTCTCCGTTTGATTCTTTGTTGATGAAGTTGTTTTTTTGTGGTGAGAACTGTGTTGGACGTATGATGTTTATATTTTGCCAGTCCTCGTGAAGTTCTTTTATATACAGGGCTGCTTCCGCGTCTACGCTTTCTTCTAGTTGCTCGCTTTCTGTTTCTTCTTGATTTATATTTCTTATTCTTCTTGTTTGTGGTTGTTTGTAATTTTGTGTTGAGCTGGACTGTTGTATGTTTTGTGGTCGTCATTCTGGCATTTTTGCTGTACATAGTGAAGTGTAGTGACCTGGCTTTTTGCATATTTTGCATGTTGTTGATTTGGCGGGGCATGTCTGTAAGTGTGCTAGGGAGAATGTTCCTCCGCATTTCTAGCATGGATTTTGTTTTTGTTGAGAATTTTGATTTTGTGTTCTTTGTCTATTTGTACGGACGTAGGAGACTGTGTTCCAGTTTGTATTGTTCGATCTTAGGATTTCTTGTTGGTTTGCTAGACCCCTTTCTCTATTCACGGCATAGTTTAATGCTTGTTGTGGGCTTCTTGTTTCTGACAGAAGTTCCATTTGGATGTTTGAGCTTCTCATATTCGAAATGAATATGTCTTTTATCAGGTCTTCTTCGAGGTGTTCGAATTTGCAGTGTGCTCCTTGTTCTCGAAGGCGGTTGTAGAATGTCTCGAAGGATTCGTTTGGCTGCTGCATTGTTTTAAAGCATTGGAACCGGCCAAGTGTTCTGTTTCGTGGCCGGGTGAATGTTATAGTTAGTTCATGCACTAGTTCGTTAGTGGAGCACCGCTCTATTTTGGAGCGCGGATTTCTTTGATGGAAGGTTCTTGTTCCTTCTACTCCCAGGGAGAGATATATGAGGCTTTTGACCTTTAAGTCTGCCTCGTCCCAAGGTAGCTTGTCTATCATTGGGCCATTTTGTTCTAGTTTTTTGCATTCATTCTCCCAGTCCACTTTTCTGCGTTGATTTCTCTGGTCTCTTTGTCTCTCTTCATCTACTGTTTCCCCGTCGAAGGGTTCTTCATATGTTGGGATTGTGGGGTAGGGTAATTCTGTTCTTGCTGGCTTTAGTTTTAAGAGTTTGTCAACCTGTAGGTTGTCCCTCGCCATTATTGCCATTTTGAGAGTCCCGAACCAGGTGTTCCATTCTGTGGTTGGGTTTGCCCCTGAGTCCCAGAATGGGGGTACTCCGAGAGGAGTTTTAACAGATGACTGCGCCATGTGATCCCGCGCTGTATATCGTTGTTGTTCTACTCCGAGAGGAGAGTATTCTCGTCCTGATACTTTAGTATCGTTAGTTAGATATGATCTATCTAATATAACTGTGGATTGTAGATGCTGATCACTTAGGATCTGTGTATGTGTATGTTCCAGTATTGAAGGTCAACTTATTATTTTGAAGAGAATTAAGTTCAAGAATTTATTCTGGCCACGAACCGACTGTATCTTTTCGGCGTTATTTTCGTCTGCACTTAACACAAGTGTGAAAGCGCGATTAAGATTAGTTACCTGCTAAGTGACAGGCGATAAAGTGAACAACTAACAATGACTCGTAACACATATCTCCTATTGGAGATTTACATATGTACAATGAATAATAGTTACATATCATAAGAGTTTATAAAATAAGTATACTAGTACATTTAGACTTGGTTACAACATTGAGTTTTAGGGGTTCCAGTTGGAGCCGGTATCTCAATAATAATAATAATAATAATAATAATAATAATAATAATAATAATAATAATAATAATAATAATAATAATAATAATAATAATAATAATAATAATAATAATAATAATAATAATAATAATAATAATAATAATAATAATAATAGTAATATTATTAATATTAATAATAATAATAATAATCGTAATAATAATATTAGTTATAATGACTAAGGACTTAGAGCTTTACCTCTGGTCAAGCATTTCAGCATTGAGGCTCAGCAGTAGTATTTTAAGTGATCCAGCCTCTTTCGTTAATCAGATTTAGAATTCAGTATCCATTACTTTGCATCATTTTGGAGTTCAAACAAGTTACTTCTGTTAGATAGCCACACTTGAGAAGCAAAAACCACATTGGGTACTACATAACCAGATTAGGCACTTAGGTTGATTTTCCACTATCACAAGTTTGATATGTTCCGTTTAAATAGGAAGAGATAAACCATTGCTTTATATGATTGTCTATGACAATTTTCACGCAAATTTAAATTGTGCCGAGCAAAAACACTAAATTCTTCTGGGATGTAAGGGGTTTCAGATCTTTTTGCATGAATGAAGCTTTCAAAATCATTTTTCTATTCGAAGCATGGAATTTTTTGTATTTGGCATTGTTTTGATTTTCTGGTGCTATTTTTCAATCCCTTTCAGTCACTTTGATCATTTGGTCCCGTAAAGGAGTTTTTTAAATTCATTGGCTTTGCACGAGCTTTTGGTGTTTAGCATAAATTCGGCAGATCAATTGTAAACAACAGGAGAAGAAGAGGGCCGAGAGTTGACGCCTGTGCAACTCCACTGGTTACAATCTGGAAAGACGATATTTTAGGTTTTTTTGAACGTTTTTTCTGTCGGAAAAATAAGTTTTTATCCAGCCCAGATTTGTTCCGCCTATATACAAAAATCTAACTCTGTTGAGCAACACTTTCTGCGGTAAGGTATTAAAGGCGTTCGTGATATCAATTTACAAGTAACTAAGTTTTTTCACGGATTCCAAGTCATTGAATTCATAAACCTGATCGTGAACAAAAAATATTGGAGTGTGGCTTTCTGATGTTTTTGATAGCCGAACTGGCTCGGATGGACTTTTCTTCGAAAGAAGCCGTAGACTTCAACAAATCATCTTTTCTCTAAAACCTTTTATTTGCAGCAGAGAAGGCAAATTGGATGATTATATATGATGTTAGTTTTCTTACATTCCTTGAGCACTGGCGTTAATTGAATTGTTTTCCAGTTTTTGAGAACGCATTGTTCATGGACACACGTTTTGAAGATGGTGGATAGGGACTTGCACAATGTTTTGTCGCATTTAATTAAGCTTAAGATGTTTTCGTACCTGATTTGTTTCCGTTCATATATCAGAAATCAACTCTAAGAGTGAATCAAAAAATTGTTTTCGTGCAAATTTTGTTTTAGAGTAAATGAGTTTTTAATATATTCGGATTTGCCGGAAAAGGGCAAACAGTAATTTTTAAATTTCATGGCCTCAATGTATCATCGGAGATTTTAGTATACATGTACATTAGAGTTGGGGGGATTGACGGAGTTTTTTGTATTCATTTGAGGTGCTTTTAAATTTGGGAACACATGCCATTAAAGCACGGTGTTTTCGAAATCCGGTATTTCGATTGATTCCTTGACTTGCTCTTTCTAGCTTTTTTTTCCGTTCGATCAAATTACAAAGGATTACTTACTTTTCTTTTTTTAGTGTTTTCAGTCGTTTTATAATAATGGGAGCGGAGAGCGATATCCATGATAGTAACTTTGATCTGCTTTTGGTGATCCGAGGAAAAATTTTGTTGATTTTTCCCAAATCCTTTAAAACTAGTGTCGTTCAAAATTTTCCTTTTTTTGCTAAGTAAAGGCCAAAAAGGCTACTTTTCATCATTCTGTTTATTTTTCCTTGATCTGCTCTCTCAATGACATATTTTACAGCGGGCACTTCATGCGCAGCTCTATTTGAGACAAAGTCGATTCTTGTTTCAATTAGTTTATGGTCGGCGAGTGACTTTTTATCGAACGACAGATTTTTTGCACAGAGTTTTATTCACAGCTCGATATATTGTCTCGGTTGATACAAAAAACTATACCCAGTTGCTCTTTTGCAAAATTGTTATAATTATGTTTACCTTATTTGCTTTTAACTTCATTTTCGATTGTATGATGACAATCTAGGCCAGGTTGTTTCCGAGAATTGATACCACCTGTTATGATAACGTGTTTGCATTCATTTTCTTTGGCACAAGAGATCAGGTGTTCTAAGCGGCTGTTTAATGTCACCGAATCCCATTGATATGGAATGCGGTTTCGGGCATTAAAAAAATTGCAAATCAAAAGTTGCTGGGCATTCTTAGAGGACAATTTCAGTGCTAAGTAGTCATAATGATCAACTTTTAATTGGATATGCTCAAGCTGTGCTCCGGAATGTTGTTTTTAACAGCGATAAGGTCCCCTCCGTGTCTTTACTTATGGTCGTCACTTGGTCGGTCATTTCGATAACTTTACATTTTAGAAAGTGAGTGCTGATGATGGAAGGTCTGTGCCTAACCATGCTTCAGCAATACAGATTAAGTCAAAATTATTAGTTCTTAGACTGTTTGTAAATTTTGTGCTTCTTTTAAAAACAAGCCAGCCTCTAGAATTGAATGTTTGAACTGAAATGAATAAGTTTAATAAACTTTGTGTTGAATGTAATTAATAAGTTTTAAGTTGAAAATTTTGATGTTTTGTGTTGAATGAGAATTCGGGCAGAAAAGCTCTGGGAATTCTAAGAAATGCACGGCAGGCTTCATTTCAAAGCATACTATAATAAAAGTAAAATAAAACAATAACGATAACATTACTAATAACAATAATGTTATTAATATTAAAAATAAAAATAATAATAATAAAAATAATAAAATAAAAATATTAATAATAATATTTATAACAATAATATTAATAATAATAATACTAATAATAATAATAAAAATAATAATAATAATATTAATAATAATAATAATTATAATAATAAAAATAATAATAATAATAGTAATAATAATAAAAAATTCTAGTAATGATAAAAATAATAATAATATTAATAATAAAAATAATAATAGTAATATTAAAAATATTAATAATATTAATAATAACAATAATCGCAATTATAATAATAATAATAATAATAATAATAATAATAATAATAATAATAATAATAATAATTTTAGTAATAATGACTAAGGGTATAGAGCTTTACCTCTATGTTTTGGATTACTTTTTTAGTTTCAAGTTTTTCCCAGTCGTATTTCAGTTTCCACATCTGAAGATCATTCTCCAACTGCTTTTGTAATCCTCCGAGTAGCTCTTTGAAAAAATTTCAATAGATTTGTAGAAAGAAGTGTTTATAGAACGAAGAGTATTTGTAGAAGAATCTTGAAACATGTTTGAAGAAAAATTTCGTTTTTCGAAAGCACTTGTCATCTGTGTTTTATCCAATTTTTGGGGATGCCGTACTCTCTCCTTTCGTTTTGTCGAATAGGTTTTCTCTAATGACATGTGTTTCAGAAGATTCATTGTCATGTTCCCACTTTCTTGGTGATAGTAGAAACTTAAGGTCATGCATTTCAGCATTGAGGCTCAGCAGTTGTATTTTAAGTGATCCAGCCTCTTTCGTTAATTAGATTTAGAATTCAGTATCCATTACTTTGCATCATATTGGACGTCTTCAAGTTCAAACAAGTTACTTCTGTTAGGCAGCCACATTTGAGAAGCAAAAACCACATTGGGTACTACATAACCAGATTAGGCACTTAGTTTGATTTTCCACTATCACAAGTTTGATATGTTCCGTTTAAATAGGAAGAGATGAACCATTGCTTTAAATGATTGTCTATGGCTATTTTCACGCAAAATTAAATTGTGCCGAGCAAAAACACTAAATTCTTCTGGGATGTAAATGGTTTCAGATCTTTCTGCATGAATGAAGCTTTTAAAATCATTTTTCTATTCGAAGCATGGAATTTTTTGTATTTGGCATTGTTTTTATTTTCTGGTGCTAATTTTCAATCCCTTTCAGTCACTTTGATCATTTGGTCCCGTAAAAGACAGTTTTTAAACTCATTGGCTTTGCACGAGCTTTTGGTGTTTAGCATAAATTCGGCAGATCATTTCTAAACAACAGGAGAAGAAGAGGGCCGAGAGTTGACGCCTGTGCAACTCCACTGGTTACAATCTGGAAAGACGATTTTTTAGGTTTTTTGAACGTTTTTTCTGTCGGATAAATAAGGTTTATCCAGCCCAGATTTGTTCCGCCTATATACAAAAATCTCACTTTGTTGAGTAACACTTTCTGCGGGAAGGTATTAAAGGCGTTCGTGATATCAATTTACAAGTAACTAAGTTTTTTCACGGATTCCATGTCAGTCAATTCATAAACCTGAACAAAAAATATTGAAGTGTGGTTTTCTGATGTTTTTGGTAGCCGAAGTGGCTCGTGGACTTTTCTTCGAAAGAAGCTGTAGACTTCAACAAATCATCTTTTCTCTAAAAACTTTTATATGAAGCAGAGGAGGCAAATTGGATGATTATATATGATGTTAGTTTTCTTACATTCCTTGAGCACTGGCGTTACTTGAATTGTTTTCCAGTTTTTGAGAATGCATTGTTCATTGACACACGTTTGGAAGATATTGGTTAGGGACTTGCA
The DNA here is from genome assembly GCF_964194025.1 of Convolutriloba macropyga. Classification (NCBI taxonomy): domain Eukaryota; kingdom Metazoa; phylum Xenacoelomorpha; order Acoela; family Convolutidae; genus Convolutriloba; species Convolutriloba macropyga. The sequence continues at coordinate 66,347,037 of NC_134476.1, forward strand.
CGGTGATTTGTCTCATTTAATTAAGCTTAAGATGGTTTACTACCTGATTTGTATCCGTTAATATATCAGAAATCAACTCTAAGAGTGAACCAAAGAATTGTTTTTGTGCAAGTTTTGTTTTTGAGTAATTGAGTCTAATATATTCGGATTTGCCGGAAGAAGGGCAAACAGTAATTTTTAAATTTCATGGCCTCAATGTATCATCGGAGATTTTAGTGTACTTGTAAATTAGAGTTGGGGGATTGACGGAGTATTTTGTATTCATTTGAGGTGCTTTTAAATTTGACTAAATACATGCCATTCAAGCACGGTGTTTTCGAAATCCGATTTTTCGATTGACTCCATGACTTGCTCTTTCTAGCTTATTTTCAGTTCGATCAAATTACGAAAGGATTCCTTACTTTTCTTTTTCAGGGTTTTGAGTTGTTTTATAATAATGGGAGCGGAGATGGATATCCATGATGGTAACTTTGATCTGCTTTTGGTGACCCGAGGAATGATTTTGTTGATTTCTCCCAAAACCTTTAAAACGTGTTCAAATTTATCCACTTTTTTTCTACGAAAAGGCTCCTTTTCATCATTTTGTTTATTTTTCCTTGATCTGCTCTCTCAAGGACATATTTTACAGCGGGCATTTCATGCGCAGCTCTAATTGAGTCAAAGTCGATTTTTGTTTCAATTGGTTTATGGTCGAAGAGTGACTTTTATCGAACAACAGATTTTTTGCAGCCGTTCGTTTTATTCACAGCTCGAGATATTGTCTCGGTTGATACAAAAAACTACATCCAGTTGCTCTTTTGCAAAGTTACTTCTAGGAAAAAATAATAAGTGGCGGTAAAGACCAATTAAGAACAACACCAAAAGAGCATCAAAAAAGCAAGACTAAATCTAATGATAAGCCAACTATTTTTCTACAATACAGAGGCAACCTCACTCAAAACTTCGCAAGCAAATTGAAGAAACTATGCGAATTGCAAGTAGTTTTTACAACGCGAAAATTAAGATCTTGCCTCCCCACCCTGAAATCATCCTTTGATAGAGATCTGAAATCCCACGTGGTATATGAAATTAAATGTAATGGATGCGGATCCATCTATGTTGGACAAACAAGCCGGCATGTTACCACAAGGATAACAGAACATCAAAAGAAGGATTCACAGGTGGGTCAACATCTAGTTGAATGTCGTGGCGCCACGAATGACATTGAATGGAGAATTCTGGACGCCTGTCGGTCAGTAGAAAAACTAATGATCATCGAAGCTATATATATCAGCAAGCTGAAGCCGGCACTAAACACACGCGACGAATATAGGGGGAGGGAACTCATACTAAAATATTAGTTCAAATCATAATTTTGACTAAATGAGAATGCATAGGGCAAAAAACATTTTGTGCATGACAAAACGAAATTTGCAAAACCTCCACAAGAGGGATACTTATGGTTAGGGCAAATTCGGAATAACCCTAAAAATACAAGAACATGGACAAAATCGAAAAATCCGGAATAGGAATGTTTTTAAGTAAATTGATAACAGATGTAAATATGTGTTGTAAATAGGCTAAATATTGTATATAAGGAAAAATTTTCGATTGAATTTTTTAGAATGTTTCCTAGAATTGTTTTAATTGTCATCTCAGACAAATGTAAATACATATTCATTTTATCTTTTAACAATTTGTAAAACAGTTTTAACCTGACGATGAACGTAAAGTTCGAAAACGTTTGTTTTAAGTATTGGAAGTAATTTTAATTTGACAAATTGGTTTCTTTTACATTACTATAATTATGTTTACCTTATTTGCTTTTAACTTCATTTTCGATTGTATGATGACAATCTAGGCCAGGTTGTTTCCGAGAAGTTGATACCACCTGTTATGATAACCTGTTTGCATTCGTTTTCTTTGGCACAAGAGTTCAGGTGTTCTAAGCGGCTGTTTAATGTCACCGAATTCCATTGATATGGACTGGGGTTTGGATCATTGTAAATATTGCAAATCAATAGTTGCTGGGCATTCTTTACTTATGGTCGTTACTTGTTCGGTCATTTCAATAATTTTAATATTTTAGAAAGAGAGTGCTGATGATGGACTGTCTGCGCTTAACCATGCTTCAGTAATACAGATTAAGTCAAATTTATTAGTTCTTAGACTGTTTGTAAATTTTGTGCTTCTTTTCAAAACAAGCCAGCCTCGCGCATTGAATGTTTGAACTCAAATGAATAAGTTTAATAAGTTTTGTGTTGAATGAAATTTATAAGTTTTAAGTTGAATATTTAATGTGTTGTGTTGAATGAGAATCCGGGAATAGATGTCACTCTCATTAAAAACGGCTCCTTATTTGAATATAGGATATTTACAGCTTGTTGTAATGGGAAAGACCCTCCAAATCTTAAGAACTCGTCGGGGTCTTACGATTTATAATGTAATGGCACTGGGGAGGGGGCACAAACGGAAAAGATCCGACATTCTGTTGTAATTAAGTTCTGTATGTCATAGCTATGCCGAGATTTTTAACTATTGTCCGCAATTTTGAAACGGTGACATGTGTGTGTGCTCATTAAGTTGTATTAACATTGTGGCGGTCAATTTTATTGGTGTTGTTCCATATTTTCTTAATTTTCAGGTTAATGTACCTACAAGCATATCAAAGGTCACATCATCACTTGTTCATGTATGTGTAACTAAGTTCTTTTTAATAATTAATAGCAGCTGAGCTGCTTTTTCATCGAACTTTTACGACTATTCCATAAAGGAGGATTATCATGGGCCGTTTGATGCTCTGGGTTATACCGAGATCGAAATCAACTATTGTGCTGAAATCTCTCTCGTCAAATCCGCTAATCAAAGGTAACATTTATTGATTTTTCTCAGTGGAAACTGCAGCTGAGGTTAATTATACTTAAAAGTTGTGATCCGAAAATATTGATTGACACGTTAAACCAGGGGGAATTAGAATAATTGATTGCGCGGAGACTTTTCAAAACAATTTATTGGTCGGTAAATAGTTAATTAATTGCAATGATTTTTGCTGTCACCATTCCTAAGTTATACCGTGAAATAGTAACAAACCAAGACGACCCCCAAAATACCCCCCAAAATTGAAAATGAACGTTATATGTAATCAATCTCAACCTTGAATACATATAACGTTTCGTTTAAATTCTCCTTCTAAAGCATAGGATCAGAAGAAAGAGTACAAGAGACTTGATTATAGTATGCCTTTTATGAACTAACGAATAAGGTTTATACTGTCATCAATAACTGCACAATTAGTAGGAATTGTGCCAATTGATCGATTGCTCTGTCTCCTAGTTTCCTATAATCAATTAATTGATTGCTCCATTTCAACCTTCGGACGCGTCTAGAGCTCTGAGCTCCTAGAGCTGCTCTTAGAGCGGATCCTAGACAGCTCTTAGAGCGGCTCCTAGAGCCTAGCATATTGATGTAATTTTAAAGTACAATGTGTTTTTGCGGTAAATTTAAATATGATGTTTCACAGTGGGGGCTCACTGTTTTGTCCTTTGGGTGGATCTATGATAACTCAGATGCTTCTGTTCTCGAATCATCCATACAACTGCCACGACTCAAGACATCCATACATCTGCCAAGACCATACAATCCCTTTACCGCCACGTGAAGAACTTTCATTGAAGGTTGCCGCAACCTTCAAGCAAAGTATCTTCCCCCAACTGGTTCTCCCTTGCGTGAAATCGGCCAACGAATGGTCAGTTTTCAAGACGCTCTCCTGACGCGTACAGTTATTGTGCCAAGGCCGCCTCGACGAGCTTCTTCTGGAAGCTAGAGCTCTGCAGTATAAACTGCGTAAGACCCCTGAAAACGGAAAAAATTGGTGAAGATAACAGTTCAACAACTTCATGAAAAGCGGAGTTTCTCAAAAAGAAACACGCGACTCCTTCCCAAGTAAATCTCAATTATATTGTAGACCAAAACACGTTTGAGTCGATCCCGTATTACCCCGCAATCTTCGAAAACATAGGCGCATCGGCAGTTAAAAAGGCAGCCTTGAAAACACATGGCAGCGACTGACCGTCCCGTTTAGACGCGATTGAGTGGGAACGAATTTTCACTTGTTTCAAAGAAGTTTCAGCGAACATAGCAAAAACGGTAGCAGAAATTGCTATTCGTCTGGCAACTAAAAAAGTACCTGAAAATCAAATCTCTTGAAGCGTACAAAGCATGATAGTCGCATCATAGGCAAATGCATCATCGAGTGTTCAGAAGACGACCTACACTTTTTGGGCGGCAACACACGACTGTGCCTAGGCCAAAAGTGCGGGATTGAGGACTCAATTCACTCTCTGCGCTCGCAACATGAAAAACCTTCTAGTAGACGCAAAAAACGCCTTCAATTGCCTCAACCGTAACTTGGCAGTTCAACATATCTAGAGAATTTGTCCCGCCTTGAGGTTTGTTGTTCAAAACTCATATTCAGTCCCGTCCGATTCATACATCGCAGGTAAAACACTGCAGCCCCTAGAGGGCACAACTCAACTGGACCCCATTTCTATGGCTATGTATGGCTTCCCTTGCTCAGGTTTGTCTAGAATACGCACCTGTCGCAAAAAATGGTACGCAGACGACGGCCGCGCAGTAGGACTTACTCTTTGGAGGACTTACTTTTGTTTCAAACAGCACACTGAACATGGTAGCTGTTTTGGTTACACCGTGAACGCCCCCGAAGTGTCATTTAATAGCAAAATAACCTGAGAGCTATTAATCATAGCCCTCATGGTGTTTGAGAGGACGGCAGTTGAAATCGTTGACGGTTGCCGTGTTCTAGGATCTGTAATAGGCAATGAGAAAGACTGAGACTTTTAAGGTAACCACAGCTGGAAAGTATGCCAATTGGTTGAAAAAATTAGGGCAAGTAGCAAAAACATCCCATCAAAACGCTTACGCGTGCCTCACATGAGGCGTGCAACAAAAATTAAATTTTGTGTCCAGGAAAACTTCAAAATCACGGAATATCTTCAGACGCGGAAGCCAACATCTAAACGCACGCCCTAACGTCGTTCATGACTCCAGATGTCTTAATCCGCACGGCGATTGTATTCGCTAACACCCCGGGTGGGTGGACTTAACATCAAAGAGCCAATAGATTACGAAACGGAGTACGCCGCTTTGCTGACCGCATGCGCTCCTCTTGAAGATGAGTATCGTGCAAATGGTCATCTAACCCAAGAACGCATAACGCACAACCTAACGAACCGCACGACTGAATGAGTATCGATCGCTTAAAAAGGATCTTATGGAAAGCCTTCAGACCGAGCCACGCCATTTAATGGCTTCGGTAAAAGGAGCGTCGAACTGGCTCACAACTCTACCTTTCAAACTTAAAGGTTTCACGCTTATGAAAACCGAAATTGGAGACCGGCTTTGCATTAGATAATACCGAGGCCAAAAATACGCACATTAGTTGTCCATATGGTGAAAAGTTCACCCTAACACATGCTCTCCAATGTGGGAAGGGTGAGTGTACACACAAGAGACAACGAGATCCGAGACAGCTTTTTTTAGATCATGCATGACGTTTGTTATGTCGAGGTTGAGCCGACTTTTCAGTTGCTTCAAGGTGATTCTTTTATACACAAAACTACTAGCACTGATGAAAACTCGCGAATCAACATTCAAGCGATTGGTCTATGGGGTCTAGGCTCACCCGTTATTTTTTCAACGTGAAGATCTTTAAACCACTCGGCAATTCATGCACGAAAATCTCCGTGTAAGCGTACAAATATCTTGAGTCTTTGAAGTGCCTGAAGTATGAACAACGAATAATTGACGTCGAGAAGAGTAACTTCATTCCGCTCGTGTTTTCCTTCATGGGGGCGCAAGACCGTCCGCAATGCGCACTATAAAACAACTAGCTAGCAAAATTGCCAAAAAGAAAGACGAATCATGCTCGGCCGCAATAACATACATAATCACGAGAATAAGTGTTGCTCTCCAGCGCAGCGCTGTCATATGCCTCAGAGAGTACCGTGGTTCCAAACGGCCAACTGACACTGATAGTTCATGCAGTGCCATAGTGCGGAAGGGGAGGCTAGATTCATAACAAATTAGCTTATATAGAATTTCAATTCTTATGACGCAGCTCTAAAGAGCTATAGTGCCTTGTCTTCAAAGTTATATACGATGGAGTGATGTCTCATAGTAGGGGATCACTACTCATCCATTGGATTGTCCTGTGCGTCTTAAGAGCAAACCGCCTTAAGTAAATCTATATTAAAAAGACGGTCACTCCTGTGAAAATCAATTGTTTGTCCTGGACCTTAATACAGAAAAAAAGCTTTCAACACTGTACCCCATGAACTCCTTATCGAGAAAGTCGATAAATTTGGAGTCAGTGGAAAAGCCTTGAAGACCTTAATAAGCTATCTCGCGAACTAAAGGCAATACGTAAAATTGAGCGATAGCACCTCGTATTTACAAAACGTAAAAAGCGCGGTACCGCAGTGATCATTGCTTTCACCATACTATTCACTCTTTATGTCGATGACCTGCCTGAAAAAATATTTCATTGTGATGTTTTTGCTACGTCAACGATTTCCATTGTTTTTTTTCCTGGTCTTCTGGTTTCCTGGTCTTCTGGTTTTTTGATGATTGCTATAATATAAATAAAATGACTCGTATAGGAAGAAAGCTAAGCTACCTCCTGTCAGTTAAAAACTGCGTCGCGATCCGTTAATACAACTTAATGAGCGAACACTTGAGACAAAGCAGGAACAAAAAGATCTTGGTATAATGTCCACAAAAGGTGCCAGAAAGCCTGGAAGGCATTCTATCTCCTCAAACGAAATACATCAATGGTGGTGAACACGTAAACAAAAGTCAATGCATGTCGGGTACGTGGTTCCTATCAGCAGTCATGCGTCGCAGACATGGTTCGCAAATAAACTCGAAACAAAGGAGATAGAGCGAATCCAGAGAAAAACGGCCACTTGGATTTTTTGGAATTGGAATAATAATAGCTGCAGGAGAAGGTTAAACAATCTCCAACTGCTTCCTTTATCAATGCCTTTTTAATTGCATGATCTAATACTGCTCTTATCCCTAATCAAATGCAAATACAACTTCAACTTGCCAATAAATTGCAATGCACTGAATAATCAAAGAAAAACAACAAGGCAAAGTGAGTTATTTACAATTCCGATAACTTGCACCAAAAAGGCGGTTGTGAACTTTTGCAAAATATCAAGTAAGCTAATAATTCGAATTAAGAAAACTCCCAAGATACAAATTGAACCTTAGACAAAATTTATCTAACTAAACTACTGAAATTGTCTCGAAAACTTCTACTCAGACGTCATCTCTTGTTTGTAGTCTTTTCTTTGCAATTGTGCTAGTTGCAATCCTGTACAGAAAATCGGCTCAGCTGGCAAATGATTGGTGTAAACTCACGAGCCTGTTGCTCGAAAGTCTAAACTACTACTACTACTATACGCGCTTTTCTAATTCTAGAATGGCTTGAAAAGGTGTTGGTTCTAGTGAAGGTTGTGGAATGTGGTTCTTTGGTGGTATGCAAAATTTTACTCGGGGTGCGCAGTGTGGGTTTTATAGCAGAGAGGGGTCTCTCTCTGTTTTCTAATATATCTTGTTTTCTGATGTTTTGATCTGTCTGGTTGCTCCAGGTGTCGCAAATTTTAGTTTTAATTTCGTCCATAAACTGATTAGTTTGTATTGGGTTAGTATTGCGCTTTTTGTTCATTAACTTGTTCCGAACATCGTTATATGCGAGTAAATAGCTTTAGTTTACTTTGAACCAATTTTTACAATTTTTTCCATTTGCATACCGTATATTATGGTTTGAATACCATTTTATACACTCGTTAACTAAATCGTAGAAAACGTTTAAATCGCAAAATTACATGACAAACTCTGTCTTTGAACAACATTTTCTCGACTATATGAATCTACTGAGAATATATGACTCTAGGATTTCTTTTGTATGTATTCCTGTCATTTTTGATATGCTGAACATCAAAAGTTGGTTAGCAGCCCTTCACGAAGTATCAGTTTTAAGTTGAGGCAGCATTGGACTAATTTGTAGCAAAATAGCTGAAATTGTGTTGACATCCTTAATTGATTCGCTACACTAGTCCTCTTGCGTATGAAATTCATAAAAAAACGCTACGTTCACTTACCAGAAAAGCCATTGTAAAGTTGACGAACTCCATTCAAGTTTCACAATAGAAAGAAAGTTCCCTCAAGATGTAATATGCTTCCAGGTTTGTTCTAATTTGATAAATTTGCTTTATGTTAAACCTTAGGGAGGGAAAATATGTGAATAATTTGTGATCTTGTGGAAACTTTCTTTTCACTGTGAAACTTTGATGGAGTTCGTCAACCTTACATTGGGTATCTGGTATTTATATTATTTATCTGGTATTTAAATTGGGTATCTGGTATTTATATTATTTATCTGGTATTTAAATTGGGTATCTGGTTTTTATTGGTTACTCTTCTGGTTAGTTACCGTCGCGTATTATCTGAGTTGCATAAAGACCACTTTTGTCGGGGAACATTGGTGTTAAAATTGTTTTCAAAAATTCGAGTTGGAGTAATTTTATATGAAAATTTAATTCATACGTCGTAAACCTAGGGGTGTTAACTTACTTTTGATATTCAGTATAAAAATAAGCAACTAAAATTCTAACGGTTCTCTGTTTTGTTTTTCTCCCAGTTTAATTTTTCTCGGATGATTGGCATTTATTTGTTTCATTCAAATCAGTTGCCGAAATTGACTTCTAGTCTAGTGAACCACGAGAAAATAATTGCCCTCTGATCAGTTGAAAACTTCGCTACAATTATTTGTCTTTTTGTGGTAGCGTATTGATTTTCTGCTTACAGGTTGCATTTTTAATGAATTGAAGGTTGCAATGGATTGATTTCAGTTTTGTAATCGTACCTCACATTTCTAAGTTGTGACTTCTGATGACGTTGATTAATTATGAGATAGTCAGAAGGGATAAACCTAGTCCTATCATAAGTTTAAATTGTATTAGGTTACTAGTGAGTAAACGGGGTGAATGTTCTTCAATTTCATACCCTGATAATACTATGATTTCATACTGTCCATACTCGATTTCCTATGAAATTGAAACCTGAGTTTTTAAACATGACAGTTGCATGAGACGCATTTCTACTATTTGTTCCGTCTCCGTTCCCACTTGTTACTTTTACGAGATCATTTCAAGCCTAATGTTTCGTATGACTCTGATATAAATACCAAAAATTGTTCAAATCATATACAACCTCGTATAGAATCAAGTTAAGTATGACGTCACAATTACTTCAAATCTGCTTTTTGTTCATTCGTTCATGCAATTTTAACTGAATTGCGTGCATGACGTCATTTTTCACTCTTAGTGGAGCGAGCTCTTTTGTTCATTCGCGTGATTAAATTTTTGGTCACACTTGACTTGCATCACTCTCAAAAATGACTTCCTCACTATGTTTTGAAGATGAGTTATTGGGTAGTTTTCAATATACTATCACGAGTTTTGGCAATGTGCATTTTTAAGTTTTTTTTTGAAAATATCGGTCTTTTGTTTTTGCGTTTTTCGATCACCAGGGCCAGTAAAACTTCTTTTGAATTTGCACCGGTTATGAGGACAAGGAAATTGATTTGAAGATATTATTTTTACAAATTTTGGCAACTTTTCAATAAAATTTGGCTATTTTGCATAGTTTTTTAATAGCCGGCCTGGGGCTATTATTGGCCTTCTCTTGGTTTTTTACAATTCACAGAATTTGAATTGTATTGGGGCGCTGTCTTTTTTTTAAGATCTGTTCACACATTTTCATGATTTTTGAAGTCAAATTGGAGTAGTGATTTTGGTCACGCCGAAACAGTAAATGGAGCGAAAAAGCGAGTGGTTTTGCGGCGTGAAATTTTTTCGCTCTAAATTTAAAGTAGAGTGGGAAAACGGTGTTTGAACAAAAATTCGCTTTCTCGCTAATGGTTTTTTGTTCACATGCGGCAATTTCACATTGATTTTTACTGTTTTTTCGATTTTTTGGATCGGATTTTTTTCTAAATGGTTTTTCCAATCCATTCATAGTCCGTTTTAGGTCTAGTTTTTTTAGTCAATGAAAATTCTTTGAATTGTACGTCAGGACTTGTTCTGCTATGTTTTTTATTTCGTCGTCAAGATTTTTGTTACGACCATATGACGTCACAGCCACTTTTTGTTCATTCGTTCATGCAATTTTAACTGAATTGCGTGCGTGACGTCATTTTTCACTCTTAGTGGAGCGAGCTCTTTTGTTCATTCGGGTGATTAAATTTTTGGTCACACTTGACTTGCCTAACTCTCAAAAATGACTTCCTCACTTTGAATTTGACTTTTGTTTACTTCAATTCAAAGAGAAGGTCAAATGGGTGTGTGTCGCTCTAAATGAAGGTATTATAGAGCAGCTAATAGAGGCAGCAAAAACTTATACAGATTCTTAATTAAAATAGAACATATCAGCCTTCAATGAAAAGACGAATTTTTTGGTCTGTAGATCTACGAAGCTATTAGGGCAATTTTCTGGCAATCTGCCAGCTTTGTTTTTACATCTTTCCTTTTTATCATTCTGTGAGTTTGCATCGGCAGGTGTTGAAGTCATGGGAGGGAGCACAATAGATCCTCCAAATGTCAGGAACATCATCATATTGGTATATCCCGGTTTCTGGAATAAATTTACACTATTGGCTTTTTGAAGATGAGGAAGCTTTTAATTAAAAAAAGGAACTGTTGCTTGAAACATTTAAGTGAAAAGAGTAAAAATGTAACTATAATATTTACCTGTTGAAAATATAAGCACCGTTTTCTGTATTTAGGAATCTTTGAACCGTTTGCCTTTGCGTTCTTCGCCCATTTCTACGAGAACAAGTTCGTTTTTTCTGACTTGATCGAAACTATGAAGAGTGAGCCGTTCACGTCTGACAATATAGTCTGGAAAGACGTGCCGAGTTGTGTTGAGAATTTGGACTTTGAGAAGTTTTTTCCAGACAACAGTTATCGACATGCTCTACTTGTTCGTCATCCAAAGGAAGTCTGTATGTCTCAGATTAGCATTAATGGGAAACCCACACGATTCATAGACTTCTTGGATATCACTACCGGTCATCCTAAAATGAAGGTAATTTTTTCGAACAGTTATTTGATCTTTTCCTGTCGCGCCGGTGATTGGTATGCGGTGTCTCCTTCGGCAACCGCCATCTTAGTTCAGTTTTTGAGCTTGATTGGAATTTTCAGAATGATTTGATATAAGAAAAAGCAGTGCATACCTATGGGACCTGTTGGCGCACACGTTAGAATCTCTTCAGGTGTTTGGCACATTGATAGGGTTCATTTTAATGAATTAATTTATGGTGAAAAGGGGGGCAATTTTGAGTGTTTCAATTGCCCTTTGCCCCCTCCTGATACTTTTATTCCCCTACTTAGTAGAGCCAATTTCCTTCAGCCTCAGAAAGCTACTTTTAATGCCAGTTACCGCTAGACAGCAACGTATGACATTAGACGCAGTCGTTTTTTGGTTAAGCAAACGTAGCGTTTGTGGTTAAGCAATTTTTTAAATAGTAGACTTTAGATTGAATAGATCTTGGTAGTCAACGAAGTGCTAACATTTATAGAATTGAGATTGAATTTGAAAATTACTGACAATCGCCAGACCATGATTTTGTCTTCCTTTCCTAGCCTCTTTGTCCACTATCTCTAAACAGTTTTTGCTCATCTTAATTAGTTTTTTTATAACGCAAGTCTGGCGAGCAATGGTGGCTGTTTTCAGGCAATTTGCCGACTGTTTTAAAACGTCAAATATAATTTATCAATAGCCGCAAAGTGGCCATGGTTGATCACATTAATAAAAGATAACGTGATTTCAAGTAGAGCAAAATTTGTCCGACCATTTTTGGTATATGTGCACTTAACCATTTTTGCACTTAACGAAGTCTCAAAAGAGCAGTGAATTTTACGGAAAATTATACATTCACAGCCCCTGAAACTCGATCACGCGACATGTGAAAAGTCAGACCTTTGAAACAATGACGTCACGTCCTTTAACTTTCTGAAAATTCAACTTTGTTTTAGGAACTGTTTCAAGACATGGTCACGTTGCGCGACTTTCTACAATCGAAGGGATACGAGTACAAAGTGTTCGATTCTACCAATTTGGGTTCCAGCACCGACTCAAGCTGTGAACAATTTATGCGAGATTTGTGCGAATTTGGACAACTGCCATTTGACAAAGAGATGATGTTGGAAAATATGCAAACGTCGGAACATTTGCCAGACCATTGGTGGAAAGCACCAACCGCGCACATGATTAAGGACAATTCAATCATGAATTTTGATTTCCATGGCCAGGCATTGAAAACTACAAAATTCATGTCTACTGTTGATAAGCCAGTTTTGCCTGATTTAACTCCGGAACAAACTGACAAGTTGAACAAGATTCTTGAAGAAACTATGCCAAATTATGAATTGCTCATATCTTGAAGTGAATGCTGGTCAAGCTAGTCAAAATTGTTTCTCGTTAAGTGTCTGGCTACAATGTTCTGAGTTGTTATAACACTCAAAATTTTTTAAAAGAAAAACGAAATCTTGTGTAAGAATTGACCCGATTATACAGTGACTGATTTTCATAGCAGTCATGTTCTCAGCTCACAGGTTTGAAGCTTTAAGATTTGCAGACGAGTGAGATGCGAACAAGTTTAACTTAAAGACATATATACTGATTTTCAAGCTTTGATTTTTTTTAGTAGCAAAGCTAGAATATATCAATTTGATCAACTTGTAATTTGTTATTTGTGTCTATTGCTTGACCTGCAACTGTTGACTTAATATTGATTTGAATGTGTCTATTTGCTTTTTGCTCTATCTTTTACTGTTCTAATTTTTCAACTCATTACACTAGAACTTCTAATCGCTCATTTTTTCCACAAAACGGTAGTTTCGCATGACGATTTTGTCTCATATTGCTTTTTATCCAATTTGTCCTTTAGAATTGAAAGAGTTGTGAGGCAGACACGAGGGCTCCTTTTACAACGTTAAGGGTAAATAAGGGGGGGGGGGGTACTTAATTCTGCGCGCGAGATTGTCTTAACTAGCTTTGTATTGTTACTAATATACTCGATGGAGTATAACATCAACTATATTACGACACTATAGTGGAATGCTGGAGTCAGAAGCATGTAAACCAATATAAGCAAGAGACTGAAAGACTAATATTGACTAATTGTATTAGATTAATAAATAGGTAATTATGGACTCTGATTGGCCGTAGTAACTGACGGAATAGATATTCGTCTGCTGCAGTAGAACTGAAATGTGGAAAAAGCGTGTTGAAGTGCTAGTCATTTGTCCTTTGAATTAGAGTTTACCCTTCCTTAATCGACCTCCGAATTCTAATTCAAAAGTTTTGACAGAAGTTATTCAGTGCTTAGCATAGAAAAACTGATCATTTTAACATTAAAACTCACTCATAGGGTAATAGATGGTGGAGACAAGCATTTTCTGCGTACAACTGAACGAAAATTGTGTATAGCAAAACTACTGTAGCGTCCTAACCAAATGGTTTGAACTATCTGGGCAGTCGATAAAAGCTGCACAGTATGCAAGATGTATCGCAGGTTTACTTGTTAACACTCTTTTAAATCAATAATACATAATAAGCTCTTGACATAATCTCGAATAGCAAGTGTTTTTTTTTTGAGGAGTTCAATCAGTTTTTTAACACTGCCAGTTTTTCACTCCTCTTTTTTCATTTTACGAAGATTGTTTTCTATAAGTTGATATTCTTCTGTCTTTTTATTTCCCATCGTGTCCTTCACATCCACAATTATTCCCTCCAAGTATTGACCTTTAATTGCGACATGTCTCCCTTTCGATTCGTAACACTTGTCGTTTGTGAATAGATTGATACCAGCCAGACACACATTTGTCTCGTCTTTGACCAACACAATTGGGTTTCCTTCGTCACCTGAAATTAAAAAGTCACACAAAGATTGTTTTTGATCGAGAGCAAAGAAGAGTGAAATAAAAACAACTCATTGTTGCTGTTATTGTGCTCAGACGTAAATTATTTGTATATATGGTCAAACAGATTCGTACAAATTTAAAAAACTCAATTTAAGTGCCTGGGAATTGAATAAGACTCAATTTTTTGGGCAGAGCAGATCGAGAAGGTTTACACAAGGTTTCCTCAGAAAATACGAACTTATCAGCAATCGCTGTGCAATTCAAGATTGTATTTTTTTTCGATAAAACTCTGAACATACTAAACAATGAGGATATACGAATTCTTCTGGAATTTTTGGGTCTTTCCCATTATAGCCCCCCATTATGGTATAATTACCATAATTGGAGGGCTATAGGTTATCTGACCACTAAGCTGGGGGGGTGTAATGGAAAACACCCGAATTTTTCTGTTAGTAGACATTGAGGACTTACACAAGCATTTGCAAATTTTTCTGTATATTTACACATGTATAGGCAATTTTCTTCGGTCATTTAAACTCAAAAACAAGGTTAACGTGATCGGCTGCAATTTGAAGATGGAGACGATCGTTGGTGATGCAGGGAGAGGTGAGCCACCCAAGCCGACTCAGTTTACACTGACCTGGGTTGCTCACAAGGGCAAAAAGTTGCGAATTGATCTGAAATCTACTCTACGGTTTGTATACAGCCCAGAATCTGTACGGTCCTGTCAGAACGTTACCTACGGTCTGGGTAGACTGACAACAGCAGAGCCTACTAGGATCTAAAAAATCTTTTCAAGAAAAGCGCAATCTCAATTGAATCTTAGCGCTTTACTCAGCCAACTCAGAACCGATAGAACCAAAATATTACAATGCTAAGTTTTGATTGATTGAAAAAGATTCATGTAAATATATATAGCAAACATTTATTATTTTGAAAGTTGCCTAGTAGATTCTGCTCACTCAACTCAGTTGGTTGCTCGTATACTTGAATGAAACCTTGTTGCAGAAAAGGAGAGGTTTATCCGGTCCCGCACTCGGAATAGCACTTTGCAAACACTCGCAATTGAAAGACTTTATTAGAAAGAAAATTGCACCAATAACTCAGTCTTCACATAATAAAGCAACAAGCACCACACCTAGGAGAAGAGAGTTAGCATATGGCGACAGAGATGTTGAACGATTACTTCTGCAAAAAAGAATTGCAACTCATGGAAATAGCCGTAAACGGCAAAACTTATAATCTTCAAATCATCAGAAAGTCGACCACTGGATTTTTCTACATTATCTCACAAGAAGACCATTTAACCATCATCGAACGGATCCGTGTTGAAGAAAACATTCTGAACTTACATTTTTGTTTTCAAAATTACAGAATTGGAAGACTATCAACCCAAAAACATTTGTATTCTTTAACAACAAAACAATCGATAGAAAAGTGAGTCGAAAACTTGCGGCGAAAAATTGTTCCCCAATAAACGTTGAAAACAACATTTTTCCGTTATTCAAATTGTTACTCTCAAACGAAGTTTGTATCAATTACATTAGTCCCGTGTTATTTTTCATTAGATTTTTCGCGTGAACGGTTTTTTGCCACATTTGACTTTTGTTCTCAGAAACGGGATAAACGGGTAACACCAGAAGGGCTTTAAGTTGTCGTAGAGCCTTACGCCTCACTGGTGTCTAAGTACGTGATTCACTAAAACTCTTTTGAGACGACAATTTCATGGTGTGAAGGGCGATTCTTAGTCTGGAAATTTTGACCTGCTGAGTCACACCCCCACCCAACCCTACCCCACATCGGCTGACCACCTCTCCACTCACTCAAGATTTGAGTTCAGAAACGTTGGTTTACGCTCGGCGTTTTTGTTTACGCTCGGATAATGTGTAATGCATAACTTTTTGTTCAGTTTGGACGATTTTCGTAGAGTTGTAATTGATTAGCAGAAAATACCACGCTTACGACAGTAATGTTTTGTGATTTTGATTTTTGAGTTCAATGTTTTTGTATGTTGCGAATTGAACTTTTTACAATTGAAAAGAGATTATTTTATTTTCTGAAAGGAATAGAGTATGACAATTGCCATTGCAGCTGCTATGTTTATATCTCTCAATCGCCGTCATATACTGATGCCCGTACCACCCAAAAAAGTCTGCGCCATCGCGCCAAATAATTGACTTCAATACCCCTTGTTCAATACCAACTTCTGGGTGTTCTGGCAACCCTAAGCGTCACTTAGGCGAGTCGCTATTTTTATCATAGCTGGCGCACCTCAGCCTAGATCATCAACATCGAAATCATTTCTCAATCTCTTAATAAAAATAATGAAATATTCTCAAGGAGAACTTGCATGTTACAAATATTGCAGCATTATATGAAATCTACTCGACAGGTCATCAATAGGTACCACAGTGTCCTTAAGTCTGTATTTACAGTAGATTTTTTCTCAACTTTTTAAAGCAAATAAACGGAGACTATCTCAAATCGTTTTTTCTAAAACTTGTAGATTTGCGCGATGAGAAAAAGTGTACCTTTCAATGTACATGTATCGTATGCATCCATACACATGAACATATCCTCTTCTCCCTTGAAGTCCTCCAGATCTGTCCAAGTTTGCAGTTTTATGTGACATGGCTTTTCATATACATCCATGTTCTAAACAAACAACTGCGACTGAACAGAACCTCAAAATCTAACTGAAACTGAATTGATATAAATATTGTTTGATTAAAAAGCATTACTATCTAAAGTGGGCATTCATTTCTTTGCTGCCATTTGATATTTTTTGGTTTGCAAAAGTACGCTTATGCAATGATAATAGATTTTCTAGCAAAATTTATTAAAAGCTCTCTACTTATAACACAGAAAACTTTGCTTTAAAACGGTTATGTCTTTTCAGCCGTTAAAATCTGTCCGAAAGTTACTTTTTTTAAAATTGCTTTTGTAACTATAACTGTATTTGCTATATATTTACCGTTGCATGTCAATTACATTCTATGACTATATATTAGGCATAGTTTTTTAGTAATTAAAAATGTCTGGTTTGTTACAAATCACTCAAAATGGGCTGTTTTTATTTATAAAAGTTCAATCTGATAATAAAACAACATATATGCAAAGATTATGACGTTTATAAGGAGTCATGTTAAGTTCATTTTAGTACCCTAAGTTATTCATTTTTAAGTGTCAGTCTGATGCCCTCTAACCAGCATCGGGAAAATTTTTGTTCAGATTTGTTGTGACTTTTACTGATCAAGATTCATCTAGTTTTCACTCGCTTCATTTTGCATCTCGCTTTCAGTTGCTCATTTTATTTAATTTATAAACAACTGTATTTGCCTATCAAGCGAAGTAGATAAGTGAAAGATAGATAATTCGCTAAGCAAATTCTCTTTCGGAATTGTGTTAAGTGCACCCGCCGTGAGAAACAACACAGAAGATAATTTGACAGTGATTTGGACCGCAAGTTAAGTACACAATATTGATTGTGTACGACAAGCACAGTAAAAAAATCTACCACTGAAGATTAAATATCAATTCAAAACAAATTAACGGTTTATTAACCAGGCAAGTGAGTTTTTGTAAGTTTTGCTGATTTATAAAAAGACAGCTGCGTCTGCGGTGGTTGTTGCTATGTTTTTTTTGTTCTTGAATCCCTTTGTTGATGATCGCGCGTGACTATGACTACATCTGTAAAAAAACAGTAACTCTGACTGTGACTATGTCACAAATGGTCGCCGTAGCAACATGTCAAAAAATTTTTCAATGAAACATTGATACACAAAAACGCAAATGGCATGTTGCCTTCTTCGAAATACACAACTTCTTTATTTTCAAGGAACAAGTTTTTCATTTTGAAAGAGTTTTGGCTTTTTTGTTCACAAGGGCCCGAAATGCATCTTGCTTTACATTTCACTTTTAGGCTACCATTGGTCACAATTATGTCAACAAAAAAAATTATTGATATTTTATTGAAATATCTTAACTTAATATATGTGGCTCTACGAGAAAAATTCAAAAACTCGTTTAGCGGAGCTCTTCCTTCCTTAGTTGACGTTTTTCGATACCGTTTTTACTGTAATACGATACCGTTAAAATACATCTGACTTTTTTAAAACAAAAGCCTATCAACCCAATTTTTAAACGTAGAGAAGTTTTAGACAAAAACTCTGTGTTAATGACTCGGGATTCAGATTCGTGCCAGGAATCCGCTTTGAATTTTTATGGATTTTTCTATAAGTCATAATAGCATCAATTACTTTTGTATAATTACAGTATCGGTTAAACTCTTAATTAAATAGAGAGAAAAAAATAAAATGACTAGTTTCCATTTAAAATTATTTATTATAATGCAACACTATTTTGGTTTAAGCAAATTGCAAATTTGTAGCGCATACCAGATTCCTTAGTTTTTAGCCACATTGTTGGTTGAAACCTTTTCGATATGTATTTTGTATTAAAGAAAAAGCAACCCAAGCTGCTTCGATGAAATCGCTCCAGTTTCTATTGACGTCTCTCCGAACAAAAAACATTTGCGATCAAGGGTGTTGGATCTTAAACCAGAATTGCTCAAGTAGCATTGTCGATTTGTCGATTAGCACCCTTGAAAACCAAGACTTGATCATTTTTGGAAAGTCGTGCAAGATCTCGGCTTTCCAGCCAGACTTTTACATGCCTTAACAATGTTATAATTGTTCATGTTTGAATTATGTGCATTTTGACTTGAAGATCTAACAAGTTCGTACATATGCAGCTCGTTTAAATCAAGAATCATTCCAACATCTTATCAATATGAAATAGTTTTCCCTTTAATTTGTATAGAAGTAACACTTTTGTGTAGGTTAAAGAACCATTTATTGCAAAATTTTTACGCCTTAAAGTTGAAAGCAATTTGAAAATGACTTTATCTCAAAGAGAGAACAAAAAGGCTATTATTTATATTAACTCAGTAAACGAGAACTGTAGTTCGATGATTTAATTCAACTTTTTTCGACATATAGCAACGTATAGTTTCAACGATCAATGCAACGTGTCAGTATCAGTAATGTACAAAGTAACGATCAAGACAACAAGTGAAAACTTAGACGGCAAGGTTTTTTCGATGCTCTTTTACTGGTTTTTTGTCTGATGTCATTGACGTCAAAATCAGTTCGTATTCAATCGGCAATTGTCTAGAAAACCTAAAAATATTAAGCCGAAAACCAGCTTAATCGATACATATCATGGTTATATTTACTTAAAATTAGGTTAAATGAACTTTTTCGGAACTTTCTACGTATATTAGAACGATTTATACGCATTTAATTTCGAATATAAATACTCAATTCTGATTGGCTAAAATTCGTTCTTTATTTACTGCGTAACATTCTCCGGCCCGGAAGAAGATGTTGGGAAAACTGGTACAAGTTTTACAAGCGGGCGGACAAGTGAACCGGTCGACGTACGTATAACGGCGGAGCGCGCGACGCTATCGGAGCCGTAACGGAGTTCCACAATTCGAGCGGTTGGGTAGTAACCCCTAGGGTTGGTTTCTTCAACTATCCAAACCAAGTCACCGGTCTTAAGGTGTTGCTCGGCAGGCGTCTGCCACTTAGAGCGTCGGTTCAGCGTCGGTACGTACTCTCTGATCCAACGGGACCAGATCGCATTAGCGTACGACTGCGCACGGACGTAACGTTTACGATGGTTGAGCTCATTATTACCGACAACAGACGGAATACCGGTAGAGTATTCACCTAAAAGAAAGTGGTTGGGCGTTAAAGCGTTCAAATCGCACGGATCGGCGCTTACGGGTGTTAAAGGACGCGAATTGAGAGCATTCTCCACGAGACAAAAGGTGGTATGCAGTACCTCATCCGTGAGGCGACGCGTGCCAAGAATAGTATACAACACGCGCTTGAAGCTGCGTACCAACCTCTCCCAGATACCACCTTGATGTGGTGCGCTGGGTGGATTGAACCTCCACTTTATACCTTTGTGAGCGAGCTCAGCTGCAATGTTGACAACGTTCCACTTTTCAATACTTTCTCGGAGTTCTTTCTCCGCTCCAATAAAGTTAGTGCCATTGTCCGACCAAATCATGGCAGGTGTACCCCTACGTGACACAAACCGCTCAACTCCCATAACACAAGAACTGGTGTCCATGGATGGAACTATCTCGACATGGACAGCGCGAGTAGTGAGGCAGGTGAAGAGGAAGCCCCACCTTTTCTCAGTAGTACGGCGGACAGTAACATAGAATGGCCCAAAGTAGTCAACGCCAGTGTTCGTGAAGGGAGGAGACTGGTAAGCAAGTCTCTCCTTAGGTAAGTCAGACATGATTGGTTGCATAGTTACAGTTTGGAATTCTCGGCATCTCAGGCAGTGTGCTTTGATGGAACGCAAGGATGATCTTAGTTTCAGTATTGTATAGTGTTCTTGCACAATTGATCTTAGGTATTCGACGCCTTGATGATAATGCTTTACGTGCGTGTGTTCAAGGAACAGTTTTACAAACGGATGACGTGCGTCTAAGATGATTGGGTACTTTACGTCAAACCCAACTTCAATTAACCGCTTAATGCGGCCCGAGGAACGGATTAGCCCATTTGGACTAATAAACGGTGAATGTGGAGCAATTCGGCTACTCCGTTTAACAAGTTTATTGTCAAGAAGATCTTTTCTTTCGGCTTCAAAAGACTCTCCTTGCGCCAAATACTGTAGATGACGCTCGGCTTCGTCAAGCTCAGTAGGGTCAGTAATGCTACCATCGGGGTTACGGTAGCCGGCATGTTTCGGCAAAAGACGGAGAACGTATGCGGCAATGCGCAAGTACTTTTGATAAGAACTAAACTTATCAAATGGGAATAACGACGGAACGGGAGTTGTCTGTTTTTTAACAGATGTAGCGAGAGAAACAGTGTCTTCTATAATGACTGCTTCGTTGACGCCAAGTTTGATGTTATTAATGACGTCTTTGTTCGGCACGAAAGGGAAACTTGAGTTAGTTAAGAAATGTGGACCATTGACCCAACTGCTTAGTTGCAAAATCTCAGCGGACATTCCACGCGTGCCAGCGTCAGCTGGATTATCCTTAGTTGCGACGTGGTTCCATTGGTCAACGCTGGTATACTCCAAAATTTCACAAACGCGGTTTGCAACAAAGATTGGTTGCTTTTCATTAGAGTTAATCCACTGAAGAACGGTCGTGCTGTCTGTCCACATGAATACTTGGTTAACAGTTACAGTAAGTGCCTGAATAATTTCGTTCTTCAGCCGAGCGGCAAGTAGAGCTGCTTGCAATTCCAGTTTAGGGACAGTCATTACTTTCATTGGCGCCACGCGCGCTTTCCCCAAAACAAACGCAAGCTCTGTTTTTATCTTGCCCGTAGGGGTTGTTACTCGGGCTCGAAGAAATGCGACGGCACTAAAAATATCCTGGGAACTGTCACCGAACATATGCAACTCTGTATTATGAAAGGGTCCACTAAAGTAACTTCGAGGAATTTTGATGTTTTCAAGCTTTGGTAAGTCAGCACTCCAGACCAAAAATCTTTGAACCATGTCCTGTGGGAGCTCGTCATCCCATTGTTGTCCTGTGACACGCCAGATGTCTTTTAAGAGCAATCGCGCACCGACGGTAAACGGTGCGACAAGACCAATGGGGTCAAAGACTTTCGAGACAAGACTTAGGACCAAGCGTTGCGTGAGGGACTTGGTGATAGCGCAGCTTGTACCCCTACTCACTACTAAAGTGTCATTAGTGTGATCCCACTTTAACCCTAGCACTTGCGATGAATCCTCCTGACATGAAACAATAACCTTGGGCTCAGTAGATTGAGGCGAACCATCAATTCGATCAGCCAGATTTTGCACATTGCTTACAAACTTTGTAAGCTTGAACCCACCGAGATGGAGAAGATGTACTAATTCCTTCGATCTATTGATGGCTTTCTCAGGAGACTCCACTGAGTCAAGGTAATCGTCCATGTAGAAGTTTTCAAGGACGGCTTTTGCAGCTTCGGGGTAAAACTTGGCATTGTCTCTCGCAGTGCGTTGTAATGCATAGTTGGCGCATGTGGGCGAGTCTTTAGCCCCGAATATATGGCGCGTATATTGATACACTACAACGTTAGTTGTGGGGTCCTCCCGCCACAGAAAGCGAAGTGATGGTTGATCTGATGGTAATACACCAACCTGTAGAAACATTCCCTCGATGTCGGCGGAGACGGCATATGGATGTTGTCGGAAGCGAAGAAGTACGTAAATAAGGTTTTGGAGCAGATCAGGGCCAGTGAGCAAAGATTTATTCAGTGAGGCGCCATGAAATTTTGCTGCTCCATTGAGCACCCTACGCACCTTACCTGGTTTGTTCGGGTTTGAAACCGGATGGTGGGGTAGGTACCACTCTTTATCAGACCGGCTCTCAACCTTGTGAGCGTCCGGAACCTCAATTACATACCCCTTATTTAGGTCTTCCTTGATGGTACTAGTGTACTTCTCTCTGAGGTCTTCATCCTTGGCCAAACGTTTTTCGAGCGATTTTAGTTGCACAAGGGAGGAGAAGTAATTATTTGGGAGCTGAATGTTGTCTGCTGCCCACAGCATTCCGACATCGTATCTCAGGCCATTGTGTATGGTGGTACTCTCAAGGATCTCGTGAGCCCTTGCGTCTGCTGCAGATCTGGAGTCGACCTGCTTGTTTGCCCCGAATGATTCAATGTCGTACCATGACTTTACTTGACTTGCTAACTCATTGTCATGTTCGATATTCACTTTAAAGCACGTTGAGGTTAAACAAGAACTTGATGGTAACGGACCGCTTAAGACCCAACCTATGGGTAAGCGTACGGCAACGGGTGAACGCTTCTCATCGGCAGAGAAGTATTCTAACGGGCGGATGGCATGATAGACATCTTGTCCGAGCATCATCTCAATGTCTTTATAGGAATATGTCACGGGATCAAGGACTGCTAAGTGTGGGTAACTCTCTTGCAGGGCCTGTACATTAATTATCTGAGCCGACGTTCAGACTCTCTTTAACGAAAGGGTTGACGGTGAATGGTTCGAAATCTTGTTGTTCTTTTGGTTTCACAGTAACTTCAACAACCCTAGTATCAACTACTTCTTCGGTATTAATACCCTTGACAGTTAGCTTTAGTGCTTTACCGTGCAAACCGAGTCTATCTGCGAGACTACCGGCCACCCAAGAGTTACTGCAGGCGGTATCACACAAAACTAGAGCCTTGGTATCTAAACCGGACGAATTGACCAACTGCAATTCAGTCACCTGAAGGAGACCCTTAACATCAGTAACAGATGACATTGTTGTGGTCTTATTAGGCTGGAGTTGACTAGAAGTTGCTTTACTTTGACCTGTGTTGCCAGAAGGTTGAATGGTATTGGAATTTGTCGACTGTTTTGTTGGGAAAACCCTATCTGCTCCATGCAATAGTGTGTTATGCGAACTATTGCACCCTTCTGCTCGGCACTTTCTTGGTTGAGGGCACTGGCGGAATGTGTGCTTGTCCCGTAAGCACGAAAAGCAAAGTTTGTTATCCGCCACCAACTTAGCTCTCTGGGTTGGAGTCTTTTCCTTGAAAACTCGACACTCCCATAACCGGTGGTTACCTTTGCATACAATGCATCGGAAGTAAGTATTTGTGGAAGCAGGTGGCATTTGCTTCTTTGTTTCCCTTTGTTGCGAATTTGATGCAAACACTTTTGAGGCTGTTTTGGTCTTGGTTACTGAAGTGATGTTCTCTTCAGGTTTGGCCTTGGTTGCGCTTTGTTTCATAAGATCATGGGCCTCAGCCTTTTCTTTAAGCCAATCGTTAAAGTCAAGGAGGGTAGGCTTAACCCAGTGCTTCTTAACCGTAAAGAGTGACCATGACTCTTTCATGTTTGGTGGTAACTTCTGTACCGCTTGGTTAAGTAGGGAAGCGCTCTTCAAATCAGCATCATATGATAGTGACTTGAAAACCCCAACGAGGCTGGATATTGCTGCAGAATAGTTAATGATGTTATCACTATTGTGCATTTTGAGAGGCGGAAAATTGCTTAGTTTATCCAAGTGTGCACTTACGACTGCCTGTGGCTGGCCAAATTTACGTTCTAAAGTCCTTAGTGCATCCTTGTACATTAAACCACAGTAAGCAAACTCGTTGATTGCAATCTTTGCTCTACCGGTGACGAGGGTTTTGAGGTATGTCAATTTAACGTCATCAGTTAGCGATTGCGAGTCAATCGCGCTTTTGAATTGACCATACCACTCGTGCCATTGTAATGGATCGCCATTATACTGAGCAAGTTTCCATTCTGGCAAGGGGTCATTTTTCTTGCTGGTTATTGCATCAGCTAATTCCTTAATCAATGACGCGTTGTCCGGTATCGGAGGGGCAGGTGCAGACACCTGCGGACCACTCCAACTCAACGGAGTGGGCCCAACATAAGGGTATGTTGGCTGAAAGACCGGAGTGGCCAGACCAGGTACAATATTCTTTGTAGTTGCAATCAGGTTTTCCTGATGTGTGCCGGATGGTGATTGCATATCAATCAAAAGGGGTGAATTTGAACATATTTGTTGTGGAAAAGTAGTAATTGATGGTGCAATGTGTGCCTGTACATTTGGAGCAACATTTTTTACGGTAGTAATGTCTTGGTTGACTATTGACGGTCTTTGCTGTGGAAACCGCCAATGACTCATATTTGGCACAAAGTTTTGGCCAAATGGGATATTGGGCATATTTGTGACAGGAGCAGCAAAGGAACGTACAGCTTTGTGTACAGGGTTATTATTATTCTGGAAAGTGTTGTTGACCAGAGGAGGATTAATCAAAGGGGCGTGTGGGATGGGAGCAGTGAGGTTAGGTGCGAAGACTGGGTTCGGAATCGGAAGGACGTTAGGATGAGCGGGTTCGGAGTTGTGCTGTTGAATGTTTGGACTTGGTGGGGCGCTTGGGTGCATGGGAACGTTTATTGCGGGGGCTGGATGATTTGTTGTCGGGAAAGGAGGAAGAGTGGCGTTTGGTGCTCGGGGGACAAAATTAATTTGTTGTCGGGAGCACATTTGCTGGGCCGAATTATTCTTGGGCAGACTTGATGTTTCAGGTCCCCTGGATTGCGAAATTTGAAGTTGTGCATTGGGAAAAACCTCGGTTGCAATATTCTGATTTTCTTGTGGTGCGGACGTCTGTTGTGGAATGGGCTGTTGAATGGGCGGTGAAGAAGCCCCTGGGGCGTGTACAGAAGGCGGCTGACTATCCGCGGTTCCTTGGTTAGTTATGCTTGGGAGCGCCGTGCCTTGCTGGCCTGTTTGATTCATTTGCGCCCTTAGGTGCGCCTGGTACAACGCCTGTGTGTTAGCAGCAGTCAAAAAATTTTCAGGTGGAGTATAATAGGGGTCGAGTTGCTGCAAGGTCTCATTGCTTAAAATGTAATTGCCTCGACAATTTTTTGGAATGGAATGCCTTGAAATTTCAGTGTTCTGATCTTCCACTGTTTTGCCGTTGTTGTGGCTAGGACATTCTGGAGCGTCAATCATAACCTTTGGTTCGCTAGTTTTCTCCTCATTGTGAAAACTTAAAGCAAGTGAGGTGTTGATCCAATCTTGGACAGCCTTTTCACTTCTCATTGAGCTCCTAGCACTTGCAGTTGTTTCAGATTGGCTACCTTTAGAAACGGCGTCCAGCAATTCAAATTCTTGCAGAGTTGCCTCTGCCAACCGTTTCCTGTTGTTTTCCTCCAGTTCATCCAATTCCATTTGCTTTTTCTGTTTAGCAAGGCGAATGGCTGCTTCATTCTGTTTTTCAATTTCTTCACGCTTCATCTTAGCAATTACGTAATCATGTTTACGCTGACTAGATGTTTTTGACGATGTCATAATTGAGGGAAGTCTAGAATGAATGGAAGCCCTTGGTTCCTGGAGCTCACTCACTTTATCATCAGCAGAGTTGATGTAGTTTCGTGCTGAAGTGAGTATCTTGTCATTCTTAGTTGTCATTGCCTCCAAGTAAGACTCTAATGAAGGAACAAGTGCACTTGGATCCTCCGTTCTTCCAGCAAATGCAATCAGGTCCTCATTTTTGTCTACAACAGTCATAAATGCTTCGTTGCACTTTGATACTAGGCGTTCAACTTTCACTCGCCTACTTTGACTATTTATACAATGGAGGATATCTTCATGTATAGCATGCAATTCAGCCTCACGCTTTGACCTGGCAGCGTACAACTTTTTGACTTTTCGATCAAGACTATTAGACATCATGATGTTATTATTTCCAAAGACCAGCAATCCTACCACTGCACACGGTTATCTTTTATAAGCACACTACAAACAAATCAAACCCACGTAAATAAAACCCATCGCAAAAGACACCAAACACAGCACACTGTAGACAGTCTGTAAAACAAACCGCCCAAAGAGCAGAAAATGTCGTCGAGCACCCAGTGCCCGACAAAAACAGAAGTGGAGCGCTGAACGCTATGCGCTCAACGCAGAGGGAGACAAAGGACGCACGGGAAGTCGAGCGAGGAACGCGCGACGAAACGGAAACGTGACGGACGGGAAGTCGGACGAGCAACGCGCGACGCAACGGGAACGGAACAGACGAGAATTCGAGCGAGCAGTGCGCGACGGAATGGAAACGGGACGGTGGGAGAGAACGGGCGGGAAATGAGGTTGGATAGAACTATGTTAGCAGACCACAGCAAAAACTCAAGCAAACAACCTAGCCGTAACTCCAGAACAAACTTAAGTCACACCCCAGGAAGAAGGAGAGAAACTACTGCAAGACAACCTAACATAGTTCATAATGGGTTTATAACGACAAATTTAACGACAAACTAATTTACGGCAATGCAGTAGTACACTAAAAGTATGTAAAGGTCAAGAAACTTACTAGCCGTAACTCCAGAATAAACTTAAGTCACATCCTAGCAAAACCCAAACCAAAACAACCGATCAACATACTAACGGTATTAACAGACTACAGCAAAATGGAATATACTACAATAGTGTGTTTGTAGACTAAGATAGTTGGAAAAGTCAAGAAACAACCCAGCCGTAACTCGAGAATAAACTTAAGTCACACCCTAGGAGGCAACAAGACCAAACCAACTAGCAATCGTACAGCTACACACAAACATAAAGCAGCAAAATCAATATACTACAACAGGAAGGCTAGTAAATTAGTTAAGTTGAAAAGTCAAAGGACAATCCAGCCGTAACTCGAGAATAAACTTAAGTCACACCCCAGAAAGCTCAAAGACCTAAACAACAAACCAGCATACTAGCATACTCAACATACTACAAGAAAAACAACAACATACTTCATCACATATGACATACTTCATCAAAAATCGGAAAAGTAGCGAAGAAAACGAAAAACGAAGTTTTGGGAGAGCGACGTTATTGATAAAAAACGGAACACGGAGTATTGGAAAAGATAAAGGGCGAAAAGGATGCGGACAAAACGGTACATAAACGAGCGACGAGAAAAAAAAATATCAACATATTCGATCATTTTTTTTCTGTAGGCCGGAGTTTGTGGAAATTTTCACAACTTTAAGTGTTTATTGAGTTTCACTCAATTAACGACAATCCCGTACTGAACTTTAATTTCGCACGTGTATTAAGACTTACCAGGTCTTGGTCAAGTCTGACAAGTCTTAGATGTGTTATGATCATAGCTCTGAACCAGTGCTGATATCTAGACTAGGAATTTGACTTGCCCAGTACTGATATTGACTTGGCGTTCAGTACGAGCTTCTTGCTGAGAAATTGATTTTTGACAACCTTGTCAAAACTTTATGCTTTTGTCCATTTTTTTCTATTTTTGGTCAATTTGCAGCTTCGGGGTAAAACTTGGCATTGTCTCTCGCAGTGCGTTGTAATGCATAGTTGGCGCATGTGGGCGAGTCTTTAGCCCCGAATGAATACGAACGCGGAACCAATATTAACTCTTTAGTCGCGGAACCAATATTAACTCAGTAAACGAGAACTGTAGTTCGATGATTTAATTCAACTTTTTTCGACATATAGCAACGTATAGTTTCAACGATCAATGCAACGTGTCAGTATCAGTAATGTACAAAGTAACGATCAAGACAACAAGTGAAAACTTAGACGGCAAGGTTTTTTCGATGCTCTTTTACTGGTTTTTTGTCTGATGTCATTGACGTCAAAATCAGTTCGTATTCAATCGGCAATTGTCTAGAAAACCTAAAAATATTAAGCCGAAAACCAGCTTAATCGATACATATCATGGTTATATTTACTTAAAATTAGGTTAAATGAACTTTTTCGGAACTTTCTACGTATATTAGAACGATTTATACGCATTTAATTTCGAATATAAATACTCAATTCTGATTGGCTAAAATTCGTTCTTTATTTACTGCGTAACAATTTATTAGTTTATTCATTTGTCCGTTTTTGTGTCCCAACCTGAAGACTAGTCGCTTTCACTTCTTCGTCTGTGTTTCCCATTCCAATCATTTTCATCAGAATTCCTCTATTGAACTGATTACAATTGTTTCCTGTAGCACACCACCAATCATATGCCCCGTCTTCACTTTATTGTTCCGACCCCACTTGTGGGGGGGGGGGGGAGGGGGAGGAACTATATACTCAAATGGTTTTTTTTTGTTCAGTCAATTTTGGCCGATTGATATATTCATCGTAGAGAAATGTGAGTGGCATCATTAAAAAGCTGGTCCAGCGTAGAATTCATTAAAAAAGATTTCTTTGTTTTCCGTTTTTTCGAGGAGTTATCGAGGATTGAAGTTTTGTGTGAACACGGGATATTTGTTCACTTTTAGTGTAAATTTTCTTCAAATTAAGATATTTTCTATAAAAAGAGCATTTGAAAATTAAATTTCAAGCCAAAAAATGAACCATTTTTGTTTTCCTGATAGACTAAAGGCGATAAAAAAGACTAGTTCTTGTCTCAAAGGGAAGTTCACTATCAAAAAAAAGTTTATTTGAGAGCCCTTTTTTAATAAAACATTGCTACATTTTTTTGCTTTTTTAAGTCACCTAGAGACTAGTCACTTTTCATATTGAAGTTCCGTTAGTGACAAACCTCCTTTACATCAAAATGAAGACCAATGAACGAGAAAACTCGTTTTCAAGGAAATGCTCATGTTTTTTTGGCTTCGACTCGAGTTTTCGTAACTTTAAATGAGATTTTGAATTTTTTTTGAGGTTTTACTAACTTTTTGCAGTCCTATGGAATGGACTTAATGACCAACAGTGCAGTATATGCCGTAATGACCAATAAATGAGCATATCTAGTGCTTTGAGTGGACAGCTAATGGCTGTTAAGACTTTAAAAATAATTTTTTCGAAAAAATTTTTGAATATTAACCATTCCTATTTTTTTTCGTGAACTGTTAGTCAGTCTCAGTTTTGACATGATCTTTTTTTTCTATTGCAGCCAAAATTAGTCTGGTTAGCGGTTATATCTTCTACCTATTAGTTTTAAAACTTCAATGCCACGAATTGTAATACTTTTTTTAAATTTTCGGTTACTTTTTCTTATTTTTGACTCCTTTCGAAGTCTTATCACATTATTTTAATGCTGATGGTTCCCATTGGTTAAGGGAAGACGTTCAAAGGATCATAGATAATAATTTCAGAGAAGAGCTTATGATTTAAATTGCTTCGACAATTTCTTCTTGCACTTTTCTACCGAATTTTTTGTTTTTTTTCTGTCTTTGCTGTTGTTTTAATAGTCAATAACTTGTTATAAGGTCTTATTGAAAAAATATGAATGACACACAAAATTTTTGTCCAATTGAGGCATAATTTAGCGTATTTTTTTTACTGGCTTCCATTTAAAGCTATTGAATTTATTGGCGTTGATACTACGAGTTTTCTCGAAAACTTCGTGGTTCTAATGTATTTGTTCTTATTTGTTGATTTTATGAAGTTATATTGATAAAAAAGAGGAATACCACTGCTGTTAAACAATTAAATGATAACAGAAAAGTATATGGTGAAAAGTTCATTTTTTAATGCCTTCGACGCTTTTCTCAATTTTTTCTTGACTTTGCTGTTTTGCCTGTTTGTGTTCTTTAGGTAGCAGTAAATTGCTGACAGGTCTCATAGGATTGTAATCAAGGGTTGAATGAATGATATTACCCGAAGCAGTCAGTTTATAGTGAATAGTGATGAGTTTTTTGATATACTTGTTCTAATATTTTTCAAACTTCTCAGTTTTTGTTATTCTTTTCGTCAAATTATAACTTATTTTCATCAATAAGAGGTCCCATTCAATTTCTTGTGTTTCAAAAAAAACATATCTACTGATATTATTTGTCACTGTTGTTTTGTTTGTTGGACAATATGCTTTTTTATAAACGTTTTTTGAGTGGTCTATTTTTGTGTGTCTTTTTCTCTTCTTTCAACACAGTCGCTTAATAACAGATCCCTGTGGTTTTCAAATGTTGCCCAAGTAAATATATTTAATCTCTCAGTATACGTCCTTCAGCTGAATTAATAGAAATAACAATTGAAATAAAAATATATAATATTCAGAAATAAGCTATTTGTTTTAATGGTAGCAATAGTTCGTTTTTGCAAATCGTTTATAATTTTTTGAGTTTCTCTTTTGTTCGTTTCTATGGCTTAGTCTATCCAAAAACAGGTCCTTTTGGTTTCATAATGATCTTTTAGTAATTTGTCAAGGATCATTCAGTTAACAGCTAATGGTTTTTAAGTCTTTTGAAATTTCTTTGTTTAAAAATGTTGACTAATTTTTGAATTTTGACTCATTGTTCGTTCTCTTTGTCGACTTGTTACCTAGTCTCATTAAGAAAACTTTCCATCTACTGTATAGTTTGGAAAATGACTTTATCTCAAAGAGAGAACAAAAAGGCTATTGTTTGTTAGTTTATTCATTTGTCCGTTTTTGTGTCCCAACCTGAAGACTAGTCGCTTTCACTTCTTCGTCTGTGTTTCCCATTCCAATCATTTTCTTCAGAATTCCTCTATTGAACTGATTACAATTGTTTCCTGTAGCACACCACCAATCATATGCCCCGTCTTCACTTTATTGTTCCGACCCCACATGTGGGGGGGAGGAACTATATACTCAAATGGCTTTTTTTGTTCAGTCAATTTTGGCCGATCGATATATTCATCGTAGAGAAATGTGAGTGGCATCATTAAAAAGCTGGTTCAGCGTAGAATTCATTAAAAAAGATTTTTTTTGTTTTCCGTTTTTTCGAGGAGTTATCGAGGATTGAAATTTTGTGTGAACACGGGATATTTGTTCACTTTTAGTGTAAATTTTCTTCAAATTAAGATATTTTCTATAAAAAGAGCATTTGAAAATTAAATTTCAAGCCAAAAAATGAACCATTTTTGTTTTCCTGATAGACTAAAGGCGATAAAAAAGACTAGTTCTTGTCTCAAAGGGAAGTTCACTATCAAAAAAAAGTTTATTTGAGAGCCCTTTTTTAATAAAACATTGCTACATTTTTTTGCTTTTTTAAGTCACCTAGAGACTAGTCACTTTTCATATTGAAGTTCCGTTAGTGACAAACCTCCTTTACAGTAAAATGAAGACCAATGAACGAGAAATCTCGTTTTCAAGGAAATGCTCATGTTTTTTTGGCTTCGACTTGAGTTTTCGTAACTTTAAATGAGATTTTGAATTTTTTTTTGAGGTTTTACTAACTTTTTGGAGTCCTATGGAATGGACTTAATGACTAACAGTGCAGTATATGCCGTAATGACCAATAAATGAGCATATCTAGTGCTTTGAGTGGGCAGCTAATGGCTGTTAAGACTTTAAAAATAATTTTTTCGAAAAAATTTTTGAATATTAACCATTCCTATTTTTTTTCGTGAACTGTTAGTCAGTCTCAGTTTTGACATGATCTTTTTTTCTATTGCAGCCAAAATTAGTCTGGTTATCGGTTATATCTTCTACCTATTAGTTTTAAAACTTCACTGCCACGAATTGTAATACTTTTTTTCAATTTTCGGTTACTTTTTCTTATTTTTGACTCCTTTCGAAGTCTTATCACATTATTTTAATGCTGATGGTTCCCATTGGTTAAGGGAAGACGTTCAAAGGATCATAGATAATAATTTCAGAGAAGAGCTAATGATTTAAATTGCTTCGACAATTTCTTCTTGCACTTTTCTACCGAATTTTTTGTTTTTTTTTCTGTCTTTGTTGTTGTTTTAATAGTCAATAACTTGTTATAAGGTCTTATTGATAAAATATGAATGACACACAAAATTTTTGTGCAATTGAGGCATAATTTAGCGTATTTTTTTTTACTGGCTTCCATTTAAAGCTATTGAAATTATTGGCGTTTATACTACGAGTTTTCTCGAAAACTTCGTGGTTCTAATGTATTTGTTCTTATTTGTTGATTTTATGAAGTTATATTGATAAAAAAGAAGAATACCACTGCTGTTAAACAATTAAATGATAACAGAAAAGTATATGGTGAAAAGTTCATTTTTTAATGCCTTCGACGCTTTTCTCAATTTTTTGTGTTTGTGTTCTTCGACGCTTTTCCTGTTTGTGTTCTGTAGGTAGCAGTAAATTGCTGACAGGTCTCATAGGATTGTAATCAAGGGTTGAATGAATGATATTAACCGAAGCAGTCAGTTTATAGTGAATAGTGATGAGTTTTTTGATATACTTGTTCTAATATTTTTCAAACTTCTCAGTTTTTGTTGTTCTTTTCGTCAAATTGTAACTTATTTTCATCAATAAGAGGTCCCATTCAATTTCTTGTGTTTCAAAAAAAACATATCTACTGATATTATTTGTCACTGATGTTTTGTCTGTTGGACAATATGCTTTTTATAAACGTTTTTTGAGTGGTCTATTTTTGTGTGTCTTTTTCTCTTCTTTCAACACAGTCGCTTAATAACAGATCCCAATGGTTTTCAAATGTTGCCCAAGTAAATATATTTAATCTCGCAGTATAAGTCCTTCAGCTGAATTAATAGAAATAACAATTGAATTAAAAATACATAATATTCAGAAATAAGCTAATTGTTTTAATGGTAGCAATAGTTCGTTTTTGCAAATCGTTTATAATTTTTTGAGTTTCTCTTTTGTTCGTTTCTATGGCTTAGTCTATCCAAAAACAGGTCCTTTTGGTTTCATAATGATCTTTTAGTAATTTGTCAAGGATCATTCAGTTAACAGCTAATGGTTTTTAAGTCTTTTGAAATTTCTTTGTTTAAAAATGTTGACTAATTTTTGAATTTTGACTCATTGTTCGTTCTCTTTGTCGACTTGTTACCTAGTCTCATTAAGAAAACTTTCCATCTACTGTATAGTTTGGAAAATGTTAATTTATGTAGTTAAGGTTTTATCTAACTGCATTTTGACGTTGTTACTAGAGGCTTTTAAATTTAGATATTCAATTTTTGCCGTGAATTTTTTGTTATTGATAATTTTGTTGTTTGTTTTTTTGTCTCGTTGTGTCTTTAATGTCGGATCTTGTTGGCGCTCTAATGAAGCATAGCATTATAAAATTCAATTAGTAGATAGGTTGTGTAACGATTGTTTAAAATTCAAACATCTATTTTTGTTATCTCTTCGTTTAGTTGACAATTAAGTCAGAAATGTAGATGAGCTCGGGTCGGAACATCATGTGCCAACGCACATTAACGAGCCGCCTTGTCACACAAAGTTTTAAATTTTGAACGAAGCAATTGTAATTTTGGCTAAAATGTTTTTCCGTTAATTTCGGCCGAAATTTTAGTTTTCGTCGATAGTTTTTGTTTATGACCAATATTCACTGTTTTGCGTGCAATAAAATAGACCAGCAACACAACTAGCATGTCAATTTGGGTCAATTGAAAAACAAAACAATTCTGAAAACATTTTCGTTGAGAACTGACTTGAACTAAAACTTTAACCGTTTCTTTTTCTATGTTGTTCAAACTTTTAAAACATGTAATGCGATTTGAAAAATGTTCAAAATTGCCTTTACATATGTTGTGAAGACAAGCAGCTACAAAAACAATTTTGGATTTCTACTAAAAATAGCACATCATATCTTCATAACATTTTCTTATTCTCTCACAAAAATATTTCATTCAGTACAACAGAAATCAAATGAAGCTGGCTTGGGCTGCAATTTAATGATGCTCTTCAAGGAAACATCAGCAGATATAACCTTCTCTATGATATTCTAATTGATTTTGTTATTCAGATCGTTGTACGTTGTTCAGGATTTCAATTTTGCTTTCTTTGTTAGATTAAAACCTCACGCTTTATTTACGTTCACTATATTGTCGATGACATTTAGTGATTCTGGTTGCATTTAAGACTCTATCCATCTTCTTTGATTGAGGGTACTGGTAAAATCTGCATTTCATAATGTCAAAAGTATTAAAAATTTACAAATAATTTCTGGAAGACATCCACAAATACCAACGAACAAATTTCCTTGATATATTTTTTGTATAATTTTAAAAAAACAATATAGGAAATGTTTGTTGAAAAAAAAATAGGATTATTTGTTTTTGCTAATGTAAAGATACAGAAAATAGGATTATACCGACGTAAAAATTTTTATGTGTAACAATCAATAAAGTTCAAAGATGTTTTCAAAGATAATTTTAAATGAAGCTGCTTTTAAATGAAGTTTTCGTTTTTTTTGTATATTCGGTCATTTTTCAAAACTAGAACCCCGAAGATACAAGCAACGGTCACTGTTATTGGTTTGATTGAATTCTATGCTGAAAATGAAAAGATAATATAAAAGAAGAGAATTCTATGCTGAAAAGATAAAGATAATGAAAAGATAAAGGATATTTAGAAATTTGACAATTTTTCCTTGATAGGCGTTGAGAATTTATGCAGCTGCTTTTTTCAAAATTTGCAAATTTTGTAATGCCTTTGGAAGAACTGGTTTGGCAAGCGGGACCAGGATATTTTTCAATGCAATCGTTTGAAACAAGCAGCAAAAATTGTGTTTAATTGATGCACTTCAAGCTGGAGTTAAAAATTTTATATTAATGAGCCCAAATACATATTGAAAACTTCTTATAGTAGTAATCATGCTTTTTGAGGCATTCAAATAGACAATGAAAACACCTCAAGTGAGTCATGTTAATTACAAAAGTATAATGTCTGGAAAATTCTCAGCAATGGCTAGTCCACCTTGCCCTAACTTTTCGTGGTGGCATGGTTATATGTTTCAAAATTAAATCTTACAGGTTACTTAAGTAGACTTTGCATCATTTTTGACCGATGAAAATTATCGATTACCAAAATTTTTGGGTCTCTTGACATATTCAAATGGATGAATTGATTAATTGGCAAAACTTTTTTAAAGAGTACTTTTAAGTGTTAAGCAAAGATCTCTCCTCATTTTTAAACTAGTGTCCCTCTTTTTGCTGTAGTATCATAAATTACTCATCAAGAGTGCTACCATTTTCCCTGTATTGGCGATGAGATTGGTTAATATAGCTCAGCCCTATATGGTATATTATCAAGCTGTGCACCACTTTTACATGCTCAATTAATAAAGCTTCAAACCACTTTTAAATGCTCTAAAGCGCGCATTTAGTTAGGCAGGATTGCAGGTTATAGATAAGTCTAAAGGGAAAAAAACAGATTCATAAACTGCGCGATAAAGTATTACATGAATTTTCACCTAAATTTCAACATGAGGATATCTCAATTCCGCAAAAACGGCGGAATCGCTTTAAAAAAATATGTGATAACCCTGACTATAGGGTACAATCGTGCTGCGAATCCACTCAGATTTAGATGTATGGATTCGAGGTACGAATCCGAGTTTCAACGTCAATTGGATTGTTACTTTTAGAATTAGCTACAATCGCGGTGCGAATGTAGACAATTTAAATGGTGGTGGATTTCTCCTTCAAATCCGCTAAGTTTTTATCTAGTGGAAAAGAGATTAGATTATGAACGACTGAATTTAGTAAGAAGATTCAAAAAGAATGAATAGTTAAGTAAAAGTGGGAGGTGTGAACAGTATGAAATAATGACTTTTTAGTCGGCGGTAATTTATAATTATGTGAACATTGACTTTTAGTTTTACAAGGACAAGTATAAATTAATTAAGTACAATTTACTAAATGGGAACTAAATTATGGTACAACCGTGCCACATATCCTGCGCTGAACAAAAAGTTTAAACTGCATCAGTATAAAATTTAGGATAATATTAGAATATGTACTGGTTATTATAAATAGTATACATAATGAGGAACGATTAATGAGTGCCGTAGGATTAGTGTATTCGAGTCTCAAATGTAATAAAGAATGAACATAACGGAAATTGACAACATATGCAGTAAATTTTATGCACGCGATATAAATTAATTCACAAACGTGATTCAAATCCATCCAACTTTATAATACGCGGATTAGTGTTACAATTGCAACATCAAATTAAAGTTATGGAGAACTAACTCACAATGAGAAATAAAATTAAACGAAAACATGAAATGAGTGGAAAAGCAGGGCAATTCCGAAATGAGTTTTAACAATTGCAGATTGGAACTAAGTTAATAAGTTAACAATGACAATTTGAAATAGTTTTGGTTTAAATTTGATTTTCTGCATCGAATACACTCATGCTAACTTCACGAGCGTAATCGTCGTAGTTGTATTCTTCAGGGGACCAAGTTTCCACTGGTGGTGGTGCAGAGGGGCTGGCAATCGTCAATTCGTAGTTTGTTTCGGGAACTGGCGGCCTTGTAGCTTCTTCATGAAGGATTGTTTCTATCACCGGGTTTGTTCGTTTCGGTTTCTTGGAAACCGGAGCTGTTGAATCATCACTAACCGAATTGACCGAGCTTTCGAATCCGTAGTAGTCTGGAGCTCGTCGGTTTCGTTTAGCACTAGAATTCGGAGGAGACGTGGTTGAAGACGTCACGGAAGGAGCAGCAACAGACGATGTATTTGACGTATTCATACTCACCGATGTGGTGCGTGATCGTTTTCCCCCGACTTGAGGTTTTCGTGGTTTTCGTGCCAACATTGCCTTCGAAATGTTGCTGTTGGCAGATGACACACCCGATGCTGCATCTGACTGTGTTGGGCGGTGTCGAATTTTTATCTCCCCACGGAATTTCTTCTTTAGTTCCTTCGTGTGCTGCGCAATTTTTTCTTCCGTAGTTTTATCATAAGGGAGGGGTCGACGCTGTGCATATTGCCACAGTTCAGTGTTTCTTTCGGCGCGAGTACCGAATTTAGCAATATCGCTATTGCGAACGCTTACTTCAGGTACTCCTGGTTCTTTGATGACGGTTGTCGTATCTGATGTACGAACAACCGTACTTCCTGGTGCCAGTGTTTCCCAAAGACCGCGGAGGTCTCGTTTGGAACGTTTGGTCACCTTGCGAGCGAGCTTCAAATCCAGTGACTTCTCCGATCTGGGGATGGGGTTATTCAGTTTGGGATGTAATATGAAGCGGGAGACAGATTTGTTGTGTTCGCCGTTGTAGCGGCGTCCGGCGTCAACTTGTGCCCGCTGCATTGCCTCTTCAATCAGTATGCCGCTTCTGTCTCCCGTCACCCATCCATTTTCATCCAAGTAGTCCTCAACAGGAACAGTGTCAGCGTCTAAATAGTGGTGAAGAATGTTTTCATATGACAGATTAGATGATTTAGGTGTTGTACTTATATTGCTTAGTGGTGTGTTTGGCTTACGTCCGAAGTGTGCTTGGAAAGGTGTTACATTTGTAGTCTTTTGTTTACATATACGTAATTGATATACAATTGACTTTTTTGCTTCTTTAATTGTGAATGTTTTATTTCTATTGTCTAATTTCATGCAGCCTAAGCGTCTTTTAATTGTTTGTATCAAACGCTCCACTAATCCTATGGCTCTATGATCATTTACAGGGGCAGGTAGTATGTTAATATTGTGTTGTTTGCAAAAGTTTTTAACTTTATAACCTATTAAACATCGTGCTTGATCAAGTCTAATATTTCGGGGAACACCGTGTGTTTGAATGTAATCATCTAAAAATTTTAGTACATTGGGTCCATTAGCTTTATCAAATACTTCTACAGAAGGATATTTGGAAAAACGATCAATATATGCTAAAAAATATGTGTCTTGATCTTTTTCATTCGTGATAGGACCTCCGAAGTCAATCTGTATTTCTTCATTTGGTTCTGTACATGGCAATAAAGGTTTCCAATTAGACGCCGGAATAACAGGTTTAAGGTTCTTACCAATATCTGTGCATGGTTTGCACGTGGCCGCTTTATTTAGAATTTCGCGGTGCATATACGGCCAGAACGCGTATTGGCCAAGCGTTATCATCCCCCAACTTCCTGGATGGGTTAAGTGGAGGCTTTCCAACACCGCGTCTTGAATGGAGTGTGGAATCGCAACGCGTTCGTCCGCACAAACACATCCTGAGCGGACGTGCAAGTCTCGCCAGTACGAGAAGAGGTACGGGTTGACTTCCTTGCATCTCTGGGGGTCATCTTGAAGTATGCAGTCCCGTACTTCTTTCAGAACTGCGTCCTTGCTGGTCAGTACTGCCAGAAAGCCTTTTGTGAACAATTGTGTCAGGTTGTTCTCAAACACCTCTTCTTTTGACAACTCGACACTAGGAGAAGGGTGTCCCTCATTTGAAGATCGGGTCGTTCCTGAATTTGGAGTGGATTGAAATGTCACTCGGCTGTGGGTAGGGGGAGTTTGCGGGTTTCGGCTGTGTGAAGGGGAAGTACTCATTTCGTGATTTTCAATTACGTGGATATGAGTGCAGTTAGATGTAGTGTTTATTTTTGACTGGATTTGAGTTGAGTTTGCACTGGTATTAGAATGAGATTGTATTTGTGCTGCGTTTGCAGAGTATTTAAGGAGCAACTGATTTGTATTTCGATTAATGGCAGAAAGCAAATTGGAATAGTTTGTTGAGCGAGGATGTGAGGCACGTGTGGAATCTGTGGTAATGACGCTGTTAAAGTGTCGTGATTGACAGGTTTGTGGTGTGGTATTTACATAAATTGCTGCAATTGCGTCACGAATGCGGGTAATTGTTGCTACCGCAAATTCCTCGTCATATTTGTTTGTAACTTTTGCTTTCTGATTTGGTTGGCGAGAAATATAATCTACCAGTCCCATTTTTGCACCGGGGATATGTTCAATATTAAAGTCAAAAGGTAAAAGACGATCAGTCCATCGTGTTAATCTACTATTATAAGATTTGTTTGATCTGTGTTCTTGCATAATTGAGAGTAATGCACGATGATCTGTTATTATTGTAAATGATTTGCCAAATAAATAATATTTAAAATATTCTACGGACCACACAAAACCTAGTAATTCAAGTTCGTTAATGCTATAACGTTCCTCATTGGAGTTAAGGAATCGAGATGCAAATGCAACCGTATGCCAACCTGTAGGCGAACGTTGTTCTAGTGCTGCTCCTAATCCGGCTCTAGAAGCATCGCATTTGATCCGCGTTTCCAAGTGAGGATTGTAATGTGTGTTTTCTGTGGCGTTTGCTACTTTATTTTTAATTGCTTGGAAATGTGTATCGTGTTCTAAGTTCCAAATGAATTTTGTATTCTTTTTTAATAATGGACGAAAAGGATGACATTATTGAGATAAGTTAGGAATGAATTTACCAAGGTAATGTACAGAACCTAAGAATGATCGGAGTTGTTTTAAATTTTTAGGTGCTGTTAGGGATGCAATTGCTGCTGTTTTTGACTCAAGTGGGGCTATTCCAGATTGACTGAATTTATGTACTAACCATTCTATTTCGGTTTTTGCAAAATGACATTTAGGTAAGTTGATTCGTAGGTTATCCTCATCTAATTTTTTGAGGCACTGGTAAACAAGTTTTAAGTGGTCTTCTTTAGACCCACGGCTAACTACTATAATGTCATCTAGAAAGCAGTAAGTATTTTTTAGTCCCACTAAAGTATAGTCCATTACTTTTTGGAAAGCTGCTGGCATGTCAGTTAGGCCGTAGAAACCTGTAATGAACCGATATGTTCCCGTTCTCTCACCGCTGATAATATTAAAGTTACAATGTTTGGCCGTTTCCGGATCTAATTTAAGTTGACTGTATGCGTACTTCAAATCCAGTGTGGAATAATATGCTGTTTCTTGTGATGCGGATGTGTTTAAATTTTGCTGAATTGTGTCAATCAAATTATCAATATTTGGCATTTGATATTTGTTTTTGTGAATAGACTTATTTAAAATTTTTGAATCTAGTGCTAATTTAACTGTTTTATCTCTTTTAACTGTAATAACTATAGGTGAGATGAAGTTTTTGTCGGAACAACTATTTAATTTAATAATGTGTTTTTCATCAAGTAATTTTTTAAGTTCTATGTTAACTAATGGTTGTAAATTAATAGGTACTCGTCTTCCTTTTTGATGAGTTGGTGTAAATTCATTATGAAATGTAGACTTTACTGAATGTTTTAGAGATTTACCGACACGGGTGATGAGTTCGGGAAAGTCAAAAGAAATTTGTCGCTTAATTGGGCATTGATTTTGATCAATGTTTGTCACTTGTTTTAATTGAATTACTGAGAAACCTAATTTTGGGAAAAGGTCTCGTCCAATGATTGGTCGGTGACCATCTTCGACGACAGTTACATCGACATCTGAGGCTATCCAGTCATTGCACTTTATTGATGTCTTGATTATACCTTTTATCTTGATTATGTCATTGGAGAAAGTTTTTAAGTCATGGATTTCGGGGGACTGTATCCAATAACTATCTTTGCATTCCAATACCACTTTGTCTGCTAGACTTTTGTTAACGATCGTACAAACACTGCCTGAATCCACCAATGCTTCGGTGCTTGTATTTCCAACTCGAATGTCCAAATTTACGGGTTCTACCTCGCGAGCGTCGGTGTTGTACGAAATTGCCGCTACACAATTGTCATCGTAATCATCGTAGTCGGAATCGTAATTGGCATCGTATATGCTCTTTTGTTGTAGGAGTTTGCTAATATTGTTTACTTGTTCGGTCACTGATGTCGTGGTGCCGACTGTAGCCGCTTCCGAAATTGAGTCATCTACGTAGTTTACTCGAGATCAGGGTTTGTTAGCTTGTTTTGTTTTGCGACAAACCTTAGTGAAATGGTTAGAGATTCCACAATTTTTACATATTTTCCCACGGGCGGGACAATTTTGTCTATGAGATGGAGTCCAACCATATCCACAATTCGGACAGATTGTCGGTTTTACGAATTGATTTGTAGATGGTCGCTTTTTATTCCACGATCCTTGGATATTGTTTATCGAGTGAACTTCATTAGTTGAATTGTTGGTTGCGGTTCCGGAGATTTTAAGTTGTGTTTGTATGCCCATTTCGATACTGATCGCTATTTCGAGAGCTTTTTTAGGTTCTCGTGTTTCTTTTAGCAATTCTCTTTGAATTTCTCCATCTTGCATGTTAGCAATAAACACGTCCCGTATTATCGATTCCTCACGGCTTCCCAAATCACAATTTAGGGAAAGTTCTCGAAGGCACCCGTAGAACTTTTCCACTGGTTCGCCTTTCATTTGTTTTCGGGATAGAAATGTATATCTGTCAAATGTAATATTCCTTTGTTTGGTGAACACTTCATCAAGGCATTCCCATAGAACTTTCATGGTCACTCTGTCAATTTGGATACTTGGTTCTTGTGAACCAAAAATTCGTCTTCCTTCAACTCCCAGGCTGAGATACGTTAGGGATACTGCTTTACTGTCACAGTATTTCCAAGGCTTTTCCCCACATAGTATGCCCACAAGTTCTGCTTTCTGGCATCGGTTAAGCCATGAGTTTTTTAGCTGTTCATTCCTAGTACGTCTGTCTCTTTCGCTTTGAGCAGTGCTGTTTTGAACGTCCTCCTCGTAGATTGGTTCTGGGGAAAGGGTAACTTTTTCTGGGGGGTCCTCAAGAAGAGTATCGATTGATATTCCTTCTTTAGCCATGATGGCTAACTTTAGCATGACCTGCCATCTGTCCCATTGCAATGGAGGCTCCAACGTCGGTTTTTCCCAAAAGGGCTCGATTCCCAAGAGTGCGCGTTCTTTTGTAGCTGACTGCGCCATGTGATAACCCTGACTATAGGGTACAATCGTGCTGCGAATCCACTCAGATTTAGATGTATGGATTCGAGGTACGAATCCAAGTTTCCAACGTCAATTGGATTGTTACTTTTAGAATTAGCTACAATCGCGGTGCGAATGTAGACAATTTAAATGGTGGTGGATTTCTCCTTCAAATCCGCTAAGTTTTTATCTAGTGGAAAAGAGATTAGATTATGAACGACTGAATTTAGTAAGATGATTCAAAAAGAATGAATAGTTAAGTAAAAGTGGGAGGTGTGAACAGTATGAAATAATGACTTTTTAGTCGGCGGTAATTTATAATTATGTGAACATTGACTTTTAGTTTTACAAGGACAAGTATAAATAAATTAAATACAATTTACTAAATGGGAACTAAATTATGGTACAACCGTACCACAAAATACATTCAAAACTTGACTGCTGTTTTTGCTGATTTTTGAATCTAGTTTCCAAGCATCTACTTTCAGCCTTATTAAGGCAGAAACTTCGAAGCTTTTTTACCTCTCTAGCGTTAACCACCAATGCGCTAACCATCAATCCGCTATCTTAAATTGATTAATATCAATACCTCCTTTCGAAGACTGAATTAAGATTTTTAGTTATCACCACAAGTGAAGTTCTTTCGAACGATAACAAGATCG
Source organism: Convolutriloba macropyga (assembly GCF_964194025.1). Classification (NCBI taxonomy): domain Eukaryota; kingdom Metazoa; phylum Xenacoelomorpha; order Acoela; family Convolutidae; genus Convolutriloba; species Convolutriloba macropyga. Next base: position 66,389,718 of record NC_134476.1, read on the forward strand.
TAAACGAAACCTGTAAACATATGCTGCATGCTACTACATTTAACTACATATGAACCTGAAATTATACTACCAGTTATTTCAATTTTCATGTCCGATTATAATGAAATATTTCCTGTTCTACCTAATTTTTTTTTTCAGTACAGATATTAAATCTTACTGAAATAAATTTTGTTAATGAGAAACTATTTGTACTGGCGAATGTTTTCCAAGACTATTCGAATATATACCCATCTATTATACTATATTGATAGATGATCAACAAAACTATATTTGATCATCATGATGACATGTTCTCACCTGTCGCTTCACTAATTAAACTCTCATTGCAAATTTTGATGGGTCTCCTGTTCTCGTCGAAGGTTATTCTCCTGTCCAAAATAAGGAAGGCAAAGTTGTATCCATCTTGTTTGGATCCAGTGTAGTTGCTGGAATAGCGAATATGATTAACAAAGAACTGTTCAGCAGTTCCCTGTTCGTCGTAGAAACTCATTGTGAAGTCACCTGAAGAGAAACATTTGATCAAACTTTTTGTTGACATTTTCCACAGGAATCATAATCTACATCCAACAAATCTAGCCATTATGGTCAAATGTACTTGGGAAACAAACGCTGCAGTTGTTACAACAGCCGAATTCTTCAGCATGCAAAATTTTGGGTATATACTGCCTCCCCCTCCCCCTCCCCTACATTCCTCTTCTCCCCCTCGTTGCGATAAACTTTAATCTTCTGTATGCGAAAGTACCTTATGTTGACCTTTTTTTAGCAATCCTAGTAAATTATTGGAAAAAAGTTATGGATATGTCTCCTAATGTTTTGGAGCCTAAATATCATTGCCAGTCATGATCTGTGTTATTTCATGTATGTCAAGAATCTTCAAAAATGTTCATTAATTAATTTGAACGCTCTACTCCATGATTAATGGAAGACTAAAAATTTGTTCATTGCTGCACAATTACTTATTAAAAAATCACTTGCTTTGAATTTATTTGTACACCAAACAGCAAATTATTCTAATTTTTTTGGCAAAAAATATCATAGTTGAGTTGGAGTTATTAATGCTTGGAACAATTGGTTTTAACACCGTAGACGAAATGAAGACCGTTGACGAAATAACGTAGAAAGTCTCCGTTTTCCAACACCTTCTCTCAAAAACATAAACTAATGACAGATATGTGCGTAAAAAGATTCAAAAATCGGAAGTCAGATCTTTTCTGTTACTCCCCCCCCCCCCCGAGCCCCAAGTTTTTCCTCAATACCTCAATATCAACACCAACCATGTTTCATTACTACTAGAATGACTGAGACAAATGAAAGCTTTTAGAGCACTTTGCCAGAAAAATAACTTCATCAACCCAATTCTTGTGACCTAAAATTTCCCAAGCTGATTGAAACGCAAATTTTCATCTATGCATGCGTTATATGCTAGACATTGTTTCCCTATGTATCAAATTGAAAACTTCTCAAACTGCACGTTTCTTACTGGAAAAGATTAAATTGTAAGAACTTGCTAGTCCAATGCTTAACTCCTATAAACTTGCACATGGAGCAGCTAACTTGTAAAGTTGGTCAATGATCGTAGAAAGATCGTGTCAATTAGTTGCTCAGTTTGTATAACAAAATTCAATGTGACTTAAGTTGACATGGATGTTTTTCAATTTTCTCAACTCAGGAGGCCTTTTTGCAATTCAGATAAGAGAGACTAGATCTCAATTCATCATTTTTTAATCATATTTGTTATTAAATTCAATTTTCATCGGAACAATTTTCACTCAATATAAAGTATTTTGGCGACCGGTTTCTTTTTGAAGAGTTTTCCGAAAATTTTGTGCCCTTTTAGACTTGGGTTAAGTTTTCATCTTCATATGTCCTAATCTTTCTCAATTTTTTCATTTACCCATCAATTTTGGATACCATCTTTTTTTATTATTTCAATTCAAACTCTGCTGGTTTCCTTTTTTCTTTTGTTTTAAACTTTCCTTATTAAGAGATGTTTTTCAGCAATTTGTTTTGGTGCCTCTTTCACCTCATTAAGTGGAAAACGGTATTTCATTTTTAATTGTGCACATACAGACCGCCCACAAGAATTTCATGGGATTAAAGACTTCGCCAAAATACTTCTATTTGATTCCCTTACAGTCCAATTGACTACACGAAAGGAGCGAGAGTTGGTGCAATTTTGCAATCGATTGTAAGTAAAACCTGAGTTTCTACAGGCTTTCACATTCAGTAATGGTTAAGCGACTCTGCTTGAAGTCACTGAGAAGTTCTGGCGTTTATCTAGAACCGCGAAGCAGTTCGAGATATTAAGTCACAATTTTGAAGTGACTTCTGCAGAGTCACTTAACCATGCTTAAAACACGAAATGCGCACGTTTTAAAATGACGAAAGTCAACGAGATTCAAATTCTGACTAATAAGCAATTTCTGGAATTTTGACTTCTGGCACAGCAGACTTTCGGCATTTTAATATGTGTACGTGAGTGCTTTAAGCCATCTGAATTACTCTTACGTTCTCGGTTTTGTAAGGTCTAATGATTTTAGCAGCAAAAAAACGTTATTGTAATTAATTCACACAATTAAGAAGTGAAATTGGATTACACATGCCCTCATGAACAATGACAGTGAGAAAACTTTAATGATAAAAGCACTGACAAAAGATCAAAAGTGTAGATCACAACCTTGTAAGTGTTGTTCATAGCCACCCGTAGAGCTCATTTTGAGACGTGTACAAGGATCTTGTCAAATAGACTGAATTGAAATATTGGAAAGCGAATGATATACTGCTCTTTATGTTGACAATAATTAACTTGTGTTCCTACACCGCTGAAAAGTTGTGTGGCGAGTTTTCGATTAGCTTTGCAATTACGGTTCTGCAGTTTTGTTATGCTGGAGAATAAAGCTCTTTGGACTTTTCTCAAAAAGCCTTTACTTACACTTTAACATGAAACGCTGAGCTGGAAATAAATTATAAAGCAATCTTACAAACCACAGTGTAGAAGCAAAATCCACAGTATAGAAAAAAATTCAAAGTCATTAAAACCAATAGCTATAATTTGAAATCATTTAATAGGTTCATTTATGCATGTTTAGGAGTCCATTGCTACCTTTCACTGTTCTGTATAAGACGTACGATAGCGAAAAGAAACACTATTACGGGCTATAATCAAAACTTATACTATATTCTGCGGGAACGGTCTCGCAGTCAGTAAAATCTTAATCTTTTCACTGAAAACATTGAATATGTGAAATCGCTCGTTTTTTTAGTGCTTCGCTTTCTTCCAATTGGAGTAGTCATTTTTAAACACACACATATAAACGCAAACGCACATATAATCATGTTTTCACTCATATAAATAAACAACAAGGGTGGAAGGGTGTAATCAAATTGCACGCGAGGAGAAGTAAAAGTGTAAAAAGAAACGATACAAGCGATAACGGTGGAAAAAAGAATTTTTTATCAATTCACCTTTAATTATACTAATTACACTCTCTCAATTACAATGGTGTAAGAGTGTAAAAATAAATCAGAGAAGCCATAACGGTGGAAAAATGAGTGTAATTTTTATTAAGTCACATTAAATTACACTCTAGAAATAAAAAGGGTGTAAGAGTGTAAAAATAATTGATTCTTTTCATAAGGGTGGAAAAAAGGGTGTAATCTTTTATCATTCCACCCTTCTAAGAGTGTAAAAAGAGTGTACAAAAGAGTTTAATAACTGTGTAATTTTTTAAAATTACACCCTTTCACTCTTTTCCCGGATAAATAAGAGTGGATGAAACCCCGTCCCGCGTGGAAATATCAAAGGTTTTTATGTTTCAAAACGAAAGGTCGCCTAAGTTCAGCTGGAGCTTTGGACCCTTTAATGTCTTCCTTTTATTTTGTGTATCTTGTGCGGAAACAGTCAGGAAATCTGGTTCATTTTTTCCTAAAGTGTCGTACACAAGTACCTTGAACACTGCTGTTCACCTGTATGGGTAACATTTTATTTGTTACCCAATTGACTACAGTCCAATTGACTACACGAAAGGAGCGAGAGTTGGTGCAATTTTGCAATCGATTGTAAGTAAAACCTGAGTTTCTACAGGCTTTCACATTCAGTAATGGTTAAGCGACTCTGCTTGAAGTCACTGAGAAGTTCTGGCGTTTATCTAGAACCGCGAAGCAGTTCGAGATATTAAGTCACAATTTTGAAGTGACTTCTGCAGAGTCACTTAACCATGCTTAAAACACGAAATGCGCACGTTTTAAAATGACGAAAGTCAACGAGATTCAAATTCTGACTAATAAGCAATTTCTGGAATTTTGACTTCTGGCACAGCAGACTTTCGGCATTTTAATATGTGTACGTGAGTGCTTTAAGCCATCTGAATTACTCTTACGTTCTCGGTTTTGTAAGGTCTAATGATTTTAGCAGCAAAAAAACGTTATTGTAATTAATTCACACAATTAAGAAGTGAAATTGGATTACACATGCCCTCATGAACAATGACAGTGAGAAAACTTTAATGATAAAAGCACTGACAAAAGATCAAAAGTGTAGATCACAACCTTGTAAGTGTTGTTCATAGCCACCCGTAGAGCTCATTTTGAGACGTGTACAAGGATGTTGTCAAATAGACTGAATTGAAATATTGGAAAGCGAATGATATACTGCTCTTTATGTTGACAATAATTAACTTGTGTTCCTACACCGCTGAAAAGTTGTGTGGCGAGTTTTCGATTAGCTTTGCAATTACGGTTCTGCAGTTTTGTTATGCTGGAGAATAAAGCTCTTTGGACTTTTCTCAAAAAGCCTTTACTTACACTTTAACATGAAACGCTGAGCTGGAAATAAATTATAAAGCAATCTTACAAACCACAGTGTAGAAGCAAAATCCACAGTATAGAAAAAAATTCAAAGTCATTAAAACCAATAGCTATAATTTGAAATCATTTAATAGGTTCATTTATGCATGTTTAGGAGTCCATTGCTACCTTTCACTGTTCTGTATAAGACGTACGATAGCGAAAAGAAACACTATTACGGGCTATAATCAAAACTTATACTATATTCTGCGGGAACGGTCTCGCAGTCAGTAAAATCTTAATCTTTTCACTGAAAACATTGAATATGTGAAATCACTCGTTTTTTAGTGCTTCGCTTTCTTCCAATTGGAGTAGTCATTTTTAAACACACACATATAAACGCAAACGCACATATAATCATGTTTTCACTCATATAAATAAACAACAAGGGTGGAAGGGTGTAATCAAATTGCACGCGAGGAGAAGTAAAAGTGTAAAAAGAAACGATACAAGCGATAACGGTGGAAAAAAGAATTTTTTATCAATTCACCTTTAATTATACTAATTACACTCTCTCAATTACAATGGTGTAAGAGTGTAAAAATAAATCAGAGAAGCCATAACGGTGGAAAAATGAGTGTAATTTTTATTAAGTCACATTAAATTACACTCTAGAAATAAAAAGGGTGTAAGAGTGTAAAAATAATTGATTCTTTTCATAAGGGTGGAAAAAAGGGTGTAATCTTTTATCATTCCACCCTTCTAAGAGTGTAAAAAGAGTGTACAAAAGAGTTTAATAACTGTGTAATTTTTTAAAATTACACCCTTTCACTCTTTTCCCGGATAAATAAGAGTGGATGAAACCCCGTCCCGCGTGAAATATCAAAGGTTTTTATGTTTCAAAACGAAAGGTCGCCTAAGTTCAGCTGGAGCTTTGGACCCTTTATGTCTTCCTTTTATTTTGTGTATCTTGTGCGGAAACAGTCAGGAAATTTTGGTTCATTCTTTCCTAAAGTGTCGTACACAAGTACCTTGAACACTGCTGTTCACCTGTATGGGTAATATTTTATTTGTTAAAGTGACCTATGTTACCTAATACTGTTTATATCTGCCTTTAATTTTCCACTCATCTCCAGTCATCATTATTCATGCATTTAATTCTGATCTTCTGTCTGTTCACTTGAGTTTCAACAAATCTTCTGTTCAATTATTATTCGTCATGTAAGGTCTGAGTTTGCAATAATAACAACTAAGACTACTATTAACCAAGTTATTCTTTCTCTAAAATACTTTTTTGATATCCGGTTGAACTTAAAACCTTCATCCGTTTTCTCTCTCTCTCCCTCTCTCCCTCTCTCTCTCTCTCTCTCTCTCTCACTCTCTCTCTCTCTCTCTCTCTCTCTCTCTCTCTCTCTCTCTCTCTCTTTCTCTCTCTCTCTCTCTCTCCTCCCTCTCTCTCTCTCTCTCTCTCTCTCTCTCTCTCTCTCTCTCTCCTCTCTCTCTCTCTCTCTCTCTATCTCTCTCTCTCTCTCTCCTCTCTCTCTCTCTCTCTCTCTCTCTCTCTCTTTCTCCCTCCCTCTCTCTCTCTCTCTCT